>NC_091589.1:745338-747838 GCF_042767895.1 Penaeus vannamei
CCCACTCCCTCTCCTCTCCTCTAAACTCCTCTTATCTCCTCTTCCCTCTCCTTCGCTTCCTCTTCCTCTCCTCTAAACTCCTCTCCTCTTAACTCCTCTTCCCTCTCCTTCGCTCCCACTTCCTCTTCCTCTTCCGCGCGGGATGCTCGCTTTCTCGCCTCTCATCTCCCGTGTCCCCGGATGCTGTAACCCAATTGGCGAGTTCACTTTGGCGATCAGAGGACGAAAGAGGCAGTCAGGCCTTTGGAGTCAAGACAGATTGGATCATTAACTGCGAGAGCCATTGAAGATTTTTGGGGGGGATTTTTGGGGATTTTTTGTAGGCGTATATATATATATATATATATATATATATATATATATATATATATATATATATATATATATATATATATATATATATATATATATATATTTATATATATATATATATATATATATATATATATATATATATATATATATATATATATATATATATATATATATATACATATATTTATATATTTTCGTTTTGTTTCATTTGTGTAAGTTGGAGATTTTTTTTAAGCGTATTTTATATGTCTGTTCATTTTGTTTCGTTTGTGAAAGTTGGAAATTTATTTATTTATTATTATTTCTTTTATTATCATTATTATTATTTTTAGGTGTATTTTAATATTTGTCTATTCATTTCGTTTCGTTTGTGTAAGTTGGAGATTTTTTTATTTATTGTTTATTTTTTTGTTTTTTGTTTTTTATTTTTCTCTCTGTCATCTTTTTTTTTTTAGTTTTATTTGAGTCTGTATGTATGTCTCTCTTTCTCTGTGTCTCTCTGTCTTATTCTCTTTCTATATATCTCGCTATCTCTCTCTCTCTCTCTCTCTCTCTCTCCCTCCCTCCCTCCCTTCTCTACCCCACCCTCTCCTCCTCCCTTCCTCCCTCCTCCCTATTCCTCCCTCCTCCTCTCCCCCCTCTCTCGCTCCTCTCCCTCCTCCTCCTCTCCTCCCTTCCCTCTCTCCTCCACTCCCCACCTCTCTCCTCCCTCTCCTCCCTCCTCCACCCCTCCCTCCCATCTCCTCTCTCCCCTCCCTCCCTTCCCTACCTCTCTCCTCCTTTCCTCTCCTCCTCTCTTCCTCCCTCCCATCCCTCCCATCCCTCCCCTCCCTTCCCTCCCCTTCCCTCCCTTCCTCCTCCCTCCCACCCTGCCCCAGTCACCATCTCACAAGAAAGGTCCCTCCGCCCTCTGATGCCTCGAGACGTCTCCCTCCCAAGGAAACACGTACTAATGAAGACATATACACTCGGGCTTAGTGTGGGAGCTCCGTGTCGGTCCACTCTGCCCAATGTTTATAGATCCCTTCCTGTCGGTCTGGTTTTGGTGTGGGGTTGGGTGGTTGGAGGGGGGGGAGGAGGGGGAGAGGGGAGGGGGAGTGGAAGAGGGTGAAGGGAGGCGTGAGAGAGGGGAAGGGAGGGGTAGGGAGGAAGGAGGAGGGGAGAGTGGAGAGGGGTGGAAGGGAGGAGGGGGAGTGAAGAGGGTGAAGGGGGCGAGAGAGAGGGGAAGGGAGGGTTAGAGAGAGGGGAGGAGGAGAGGGCGAAGGGAGAAGGGAGGGAGGCGTGTGAGAGAGGGGGAAGGGGGAGGGTTAGGGAGGAGGGAGAGAAGAGAGGGTGAAAGGGAGGAGGAAGGGAGGAGGTGAGAGAAGAGGAAGGAGAGGGTTAAGGGAGAGGGGAGGAGAGATGGTGAAGGGAGGAGTGAGAGCGGAGGAGGATGGGGGTTAGGGAGGAAAGGAGAGTGGAGAGGGTGAAGGGAGGAGGGAGGGGAAGAGAAGAGTGAGAGAGGAGTGGGGGAGGAGGAGGGTGAAGAGAGGAGGAAGGGAGGGGGAGAGAAGAGAGAAGAATGAGAAAGGGAAAAGGGAGGAGAGAGGAGAGTGAGAGAGAGTGGAGGGAGGAGCAAGGGAGAGGGAAGAGAAGAGTGAGAGAGGAATAAGGGAGGAGGGAAGAGTGGAGAGGAAGGGGGAATGAAGTGTGAGTGAGGATGAGGGAGTAGTATGGAGAAGGATTGAGGGGAAAGGAGGAGTAAAAGAGGGATGAGGGAAAGGGGAAGATGGGGTGAAGGAAGAAGAAAGTGGGGAAAGGATGAGAGAATGAGTGAAGAAAAAGTGTGAAGGAGGAGGAAGTAGTGGTGAGAGAGGGGAAAAGAGGGGTGGGCAGGGAGGGAGAAAGAGGGGAAAAGGAGGGAGTGTTGGGGAAGGACGAAAATGCCTAAAGGTGAGGGAAGATGTCCAAGTTGCGGTCATTGTGTTTTCAGATTTTTAAAAAAAGATAAAAGGTTTTAGAAGTACAGTGACTACTCAGTACGTTTTTTTCAGATTTAATAAAAAAGATAAAAGGTTTTAGAAGTACAGTGACTACTCAGTACGTAAGAACAACGAATGATTGCCTCAGGGTATTGGAGAATGAAAAAGTGGTTAGTATGGAAGGGGAGGCTGTGATGTGGGGTTGGGGGAGAGACAGCTAGTGT
>NC_091589.1:752838-755338 GCF_042767895.1 Penaeus vannamei
TAATGGCCTTCCCGGGCATGACAATGAGGGCAAGTCAGGTAACTTTCTTTTCTTATATATATATCTTATCTTATATATATATATATATATATATATATATATATATATATATATATATATATATATATATATATATATGTATATATATATATATATATATATATATATATATATATATATATATATATATATATATGCATATATATATATATATATATATATATATATATATATATATATATATATATATATATATATATATATATATATACATGTGTGTATGTGTGTGTGTGTGTGTGTGTGTGTGTGTGTGTGTGTGTGTGTGTGTGTGTGTGTGTGTGTGTGTGTGTGTGTGTGTGTGTGTGTCTGTGTCTGTGTGTACGTATGAATATACATAAATGTAAATATAAATATGAAATATAGATATAATTATATATTTGTTTACATGCATATATATATATATATATATATATATATATATATATATATATATATATATATATATATATATATATATATATATATATATATATATATATATATATGTATATATATATATATATATATATATATATATATATATATATACATATATATATATATATATATATATATATATATATATATATATATATATATATATATATATATATATATATATATACATATATACATATACATATATATATACACATACGGACGCACATGAAAAGAAATGTCAAGCAGAAGGGCCACGAGGCTGCACATGACCTCTTCACCATCTTTAATCATAATAATAATTAGCTCTTCCTTCTTGTAGGCTCCTTGGCAGAGGCTTGCGGTCACGTGACACCTTTCTCTCTTTTCCCATGTACGGAGGCGAGGAGAGGAGGGAAAAGAGAGAGGGGGAGATGGGGGAAGAGAGAGAGTAAGAGGAGACGGAGCGAGAAGAGGAAGGAAAAGAGAGAGGGGAAGATGGGGGAAGAGAGGGAGTAAGAGGAGACGGAGCGAGAAGAGGAAGGAAAAGAGAGAAGGGAAGATGGGGGAAGAGAGGGTGGGAAAGGGAGGAGACGGAGCGAGGAGAGGAAGGAAAAGCGAGAGGGGGGAAGATGGGGGAAGAGAGAGAGAGAGTAAGAGGAGACGGAGCGAGGAGAGGAAGGAAAAGAGAGAGGGGAAGATGGGGGAAGAGAGAGAGTAAGAGGAGACGGAGCGAGGAGAGGAAGGAAAAGAGAGAGGGGAAGATGGGGGAAGAGAGAGAGTAAGAGGAGACGGAGCGAGGAGAGGAAGGAAAAGAGAGAGGGGAAGATGGGGGAAGAGAGGGAGTAAGAGGAGACGGAGCGAGGAGAGGAAGGAAAAGAGACAGGGGAAGATGGGGGAAGAGAGTAAGAGGAGACGGAGCGAGGAGAGGAAAGAAAAGAGAGAGGGGAAGATGGGGGAAGAGAGAGAGTAAGAGGAGACGGAGCGAGGAGAGGAAGGAAAAGAGAGAGGGGAAGATGGGGGAAGAGAGAGTAAGAGGAGACGGAGCGAGGAGAGGAAGGAAAAGAGAGAGGGGAAGATGGGGGAAAAGAGAGAGTAAGAGAAGGAGACGAAAGAGGGGAAGAGAAGGAGACAAGAAAGTGAAAAGAAAAGGAGAGAGAGAGGAAGAAATAGGAGTGAGAAGTACAAAGAGCCGCGGAAGGCCGTGACGTCATGGTTGGGATGTATGAAGAATTTGATAATTTAAATCGAAGAATAAAACTTGAAAAGGAGAAAGGGTAAATAAATTGCAAGATAGTAGATCTATTACATGAGAAATAATTCAAATAATGGATATTACCTTACATAAATCACGGCATGAAAATACCTGAAGCCAACACACCTGCCAGGTAGGAAGCGTAATCCCCAAAAATATTAATTATTCAGTGGCCGCGCACTTGATCCTAAAAAATTAATCAATAAAGGGGGACAATATTAACCTCCACCCCCCCCCCCCGACGAGGGAGATACTCATGCACGCAACCGCACGCACACACACGTACACACCAACCGGAAGTCCGTGCAAGCGCAAACAACTGCCTTGATAGATGTACACCTAGACAGGTAAGTATGTGACAACCCTTTCAGTCTGGGTCACATGGAACTACGTAAAACTCAAATACACGCGCACTCACACACATGTAGTCACGCAGATACACACAAATACTCATTCTTTTTTTTTTTTCTTTTTCTTTTTTTCTTCTTCGTCTTCTTCTTCTTCTTCTTCTTTTTCTTCTTCTTCTCCTTCTTCTTCTTCTTCTTCTTTTTCTTTTTCTTCTTCTTTTTCTTTTTCTCCTTCTTCTTCTTTTTCTTCTTCTTCTTCTTCTCCTCCTCCTCCTCCTTCTTCTTCTTCTTTTTCTTCTTCTTCTTCTTCTTCTTCTTCTTCTTCGCCTTCTTCTTCTTCTTCTTCTTCTTCTTCTTCTCCTCCTCCTCCTCCTTCTTCTTCTTTTTAGCATCCCGAAGCCCCTAATAATTTGATATCTTGTTAGATTTTGCCTCGTGGTTG
>NC_091589.1:760338-762838 GCF_042767895.1 Penaeus vannamei
TCCCCTCTCCCTCCTTCCTCTCTGTCTGTCACACCTGCCTCAATCTGTGTCTCTCCCCTCTCCCCTCGTCGACCTGCTATCCATTTCCTTCTTCATCCTTTCCCCTCTCCCGCTGTTCGTTTATTTCTCTCGCCCTGTTTTTGTCTCCTTTTCTATATATTTTTTTTTCATCTTTGCCGCCTTGTCTGACTGTCTCTCTCTCTCCCTCTCTCTCTCTCTCTCTCTCTCTCTCTCTCTCTCTCTCTCTCTCTCTCTCTCTCTCTCTCTCTCTCTCTCTCTCTCTCTCTTTCTCTCTCTCTCTCTCTCTCTCTCTCTCTCTCTCTCTCTCTCTCTCTCTCTCTCTCTCTCTCTCTCTCTCTCTCTCTCTCTCTCTCGTTATATGTGTATGTGTGTATCTATATATCTATCCATTCATCTATCTTTCTATCTATCTATCTATCTATCTATCTATCTATCTATCTATCTATCTATCTATCTATCTATCTATCTATCTATCTATCTATCTATATATATATATATATATATATATATATATATATATATATATATATATATCCACCCTCTTTCTTACCCTTCTCTCTCCCATCCCCTCTCCTATTTTTATTCACCTCTGCCATTCCCCTATATTCTTCATGCTACCTTCTGCCCCTGCACCCCCTCCTCCCTCCCATACAAGCCTCTGTCCTTGTCCACTCTGTCCATCCCTCCCCCTCTCCCCTCTCGTTTGACCCTTCCACTTTATCCTACTCCCCCCTACAGCCTCCTCCTCATCGCTCTCTCTCTCTCTTCAAGCCTCTACCTTATCTCTTATTCTCTACCCTACTCATTCTTAACATTTTTCCTTTTCTCTTCACCCCTTACCCTTTGCTCTGTACTTTTTATGTTTTCCTTTTCCCAACTCTTTGACTCTTTCCCCTCCATTCCATTCGTAGTTTACGCCCCCCTTTGTACCTTCTTTCTTTCCCTCTTTCTCTCTTTACTCCTCCTTCTCTTCCTTTCTCTCCATACCCCTCCTATCTTCTCTACCTCATACTCTTCCTTATGAACTTGTTCTACCCTTCTTCTCCTCTCAATCCCACTCTCCCTCCCTATCCTTCCCTCTCTCCCCCTCTCTCTCCTCCCTCTCCCTCCCCCTCTCTCCTCCCTTTCCCCCTCCCTCTCCCTCCATCCCTACCTCTCCCTCCCTCCCTCCTCCCTCCCTATCCTCCCTCTCTCTCTCCTCTCCTCTCCCTCCTCTCTCTCCCCCTCCCTCTCCCCCTCCCTCCCTCTCCCTCTCCCTCTCTCCCTCTCCTTCTCCCCCTCCCCTCCTTCTCCCTCCCTCCTCTCTCTCTCCTTCTCCTTCCCTCTCTCCCTCTCCCTCTCCCCCTTCTCCCTGCCAGTTCATTAACAACTGTCACGCAAGAGAGATTTTGTGTCGCCTACTCTTGGTTAGCTCACCGGATTATGTCTTATTTGGATATTTGTCCAATTTTCCTCTTCCTTTTTATATCTCTTCCTTTTTTTCACTTTCCGTATCGAGATTTGTTTGTGTTTGTTTTGGTCTTTCTGATTATTTTGTTTATCTCTGTCTCTTTCTGTTTCTGTCGCTCCCTTTCCTTTACTCTGTCTTTCTCTGCCTTTAGCTTCTTTTCAGTCTCCCCGCCTCTAACTCCTCTCTCTCTCTCTCTCTCTCTCTCTCTCTCTCTCTCTCTCATTCTCTTTCTCTCTCTCTATCTATCTATCTCTCCATCTCTCTATCTCTCTCTCTCTCTTTTTCGCCTTCTCTCTCTCTCTCTCTTTCGCCTTCTCTCTCTCTCTCTCTCTCTCTCTCTCTCTCTCTCTCTCTCTCTCTCTCTCTCTCTCTCTCTCTCTCTCTCTCTCTCATTTCTCCCTCCCTCTCTCTCTCCTCTCTCTCTCTCTCCTCTCTCTCTCTCCCTTCCCCTTCCTCCCCAAGACTCTCCCCATCTCTAACGTCCTTTTCCAACATCACACATCGAAGTCCCGACGCGCTCCTGTTCATCAAAGAGAAGGAACATCGAGTCAGCGTGTTCACTCGGCCGGCAAATAGAGAGGTTGAACACAGCTCCCTTCGCCTCTCTGACGGCGCAGTAAATTCGTTTCTGTTGGTGCCTGCGTTCGGGAAGTTGTTTGCGTCTTCGCAATATATATATATATATATATATATATATATATATATATATATATATATATATATATATATATATATATATATATATATGTGTGTGTGTGTGTGTGTGTGTGTGTGTGTGTGTGTATATATGTATGTATGTGTGTATATATATATATATATATATATATATATATATATATATATATATATATATATATATATATATATATATATACAAATATACATATATATATATATATATATTTATATATATATATTTATGTATGTGTTTATGTATGTATATATGTATATATATGTATGTATGTGTTTATGTATGTATATATATATGTATGTATGTGTTTATGTATGTATATATGTATATATGTATAT
>NC_091589.1:767540-775040 GCF_042767895.1 Penaeus vannamei
CCCCCCCTCTCCCTCTCTCTCTCTCTCCCCTCTCCTCCCCCTCCCTCTTCCTATATAGACAAACAAACACACACACACGCGTGCCCTTGACCACTCAAGCGCTCAACGCAGCCAAGATAAAAACAAAACATAACCCGCAATTCGCCTTGCTTCATCATCATTCATAGGAAGATTTTCCTTTGCAACTAAAACCCAAAAGTCAGTTCCACGGATATTAAAGGTTTTAATCGCCATTACAGGACCCCTTCGGCCCTCTGTCTTGGGGAGGATGGGAGAGGGGGGGTTGGGGGAAGAGGAGAGAGGGAGAGAGGGGGAGGGGGAGAGGGAAGAGGAGAGGGTGAGAGGAGGTCGGTGGTCTTTCTTCGTGGGTTGTGGGTGTTGGGAGAGGGGGGGGTGAGGGAAGAGGTGAGGGGGTAGGGGGAAGAGGAAGAAGAAAGGGGAGAGGGAAGAGGGAAGAAGAGAGGGGGAGAGGGAAGAGGAGAGGGGAGAGGAAAGAGGAAAGAGGAGAGAGGGAGAGGGAGGGAGAGGGGGAGGGGAAAGAGGAGATAGAGGAGAGGGGGAGGAGGAGAGGGGAGACGAGAGGGGGAGAGGGATAAGGAGAAGGGGGAAAGGGAAGAGGAGAGGATGGAGAAGGAAGAGATGAGGGTGGAGAGAGAAGAGACGGGAGAGAGAGAAAAGGCGAGGATGGAGAGAGGGAGAAGGAAAAAGAAAGGGAGGAGAGCAAAGAGGAAAGATTTGAGATTTAACAAGCTTGTTAGGTGTTAGATTACATTAAAAAGTATATGGATTACTGAAATTTACTCATATACAATGAGTATTCGCCCAAGTTGACCCAAGCTGTTATGTCGAAGAACCTTAAACTAATCCAGCATTAATATCTGTATAAACAACTTATTTTAGTAGCAAACTGACAATTAACATTGTGTATTAATAGTATTACATGCAATGAATTTGCCAGTTATTGGACATAAGTGTAAATTATTGTTTAAATGGCTTTTGAAGATTTACTGTACAGGGTCATTTTGCTAATTGCATGAAATGAGGTGATTTAAATACTTTAACACCTCTGTGAGTTTGAGGCTGAATGGAGTGCGTGGAAGGTACAGTATTACATAGTTGCGAGTACTGAAGTCATTGTTTTCTTTTTTTATAATAATTAATGGTTTCAGTCAAGCAGTTAATTAATCGCTATAGAAGAATGGTCATTGTTTTCTTCTTCTTTTTTATAATAATCAATGGTGTTAGTCAAGCAGTTAATTAATCGCTATAGAAAAAAAATGTGATTCTACCTAGTAATTTAATTACTCTAAGGTTTCGGAATAAGTCGTTGGAGTGTTCAAGGGATCTCTCGCCCGTGATTGTACTAACAGCTCGTCTATATTTGAAAACGAACTGATTTTACCGACACCGCGCCACAAAATGACTCAGGACGTGATCGAGTAAATGAGTGATTGATATATTATTAAGGAGGATTATCAAGGTGGTTCCAAGTCAGAAGTATTATTTAGTGTCTTCCTACTTTGTTTTTTAATGGTTATTGTATATGGTTGCCAATGGAGAGGAGTTTCAACAGGAATTCACAAAAAAATGGTGATTTCTACTCGTGATAGGGTAGCTTCCTTCGTGATGGCAAAAGATAAGTATCTTTTATACGAGTGTAATATAATGTAGATTAGTGCTCATGTATTTGCAGATAGCCAGTCTGTTACTATTTGTTGCTCGAAATTTGTTGTGATCAAACAAGATAGGTTCAAATCATAAAATATTTATTTTATCATTTGACTGGATTTACATACATCAATTACGTGTAAAAAAGAATAATCGTGGAGGTCCAAGGAAGGAATCCTGTGGCACTCCGCTGGTAAATTATGAGAAAGATGATAGGTCCAAGGAAGGAATCCTGTGGCACTCCGCTGGTAAATTATGAGATAGATGATAGGTCCAAGGAAGGAATCCTGTGGCACTCCGCTGGTAAATTATGAGATAGATGATAGGTCCAAGGAAGGAATCCTGTGGCACTCCGCTGGTAAATTATGAGATAGATGATAGGTCCAAGGAAGGAATTCTGTGGCACTCCGCTGGTAAATTATGGGATAGATGATAGGTCCAAGGAAGGAATCCTGTGGCACTCCGCTGGTAAATTATGAGATAGATGATAGGTCCAAGGAAGGAATCCTGTGGCACTCCGCTGGTAAATTATGGGATAGATGATAGGTCCAAGGAAGGAATCCTGTGGCACTCCGCTGGTAAATTATGAGATAGATGATAGGTCCAAGGAAGGAATTCTGTGGCACTCCGCTGGTAAATTATGAGATAGATGATAGGTCCAAGGAAGGAATCCTGTGGCACTCCGCTGGTAAATTATGAGATAGATGATAGGTCCAAGGAAGGAATTCTGTGGCACTCCGCTGGTAAATTATGGGATAGATGATAGGTCCAAGGAAGGAATCCTGTGGCACTCCGCTGGTAAATTATGAGATAGATGATAGGTCCAAGGAAGGAATTCTGTGGCACTCCGCTGGTAAATTATGAGATAGATGATAGGTCCAAGGAAGGAATCCTGTGGCACTCCGCTGGTAAATTATGAGATAGATGATAGGTCCAAGGAAGGAATTCTGTGGCACTCCGCTGGTAAATTATGGGATAGATGATAGGTCCAAGGAAGGAATCCTGTGGCACTCCGCTGGTAAATTATGAGATAGATGATAGGTCCAAGGAAGGAATTCTGTGGCACTCCGCTGGTAAATTATGGGATAGATGATAGGTCCAAGGAAGGAATTCTGTGGCACTCCGCTGGTAAATTATGAGATAGATGATAGGTCCAAGGAAGGAATCCTGTGGCACTCCGCTGGTAAATTATGAGATAGATGATAGGTCCAAGGAAGGAATCCTGTGGCACTCCGCTGGTAAATTATGAGATAGATGATAGGTCCAAGGAAGGAATTCTGTGGCACTCCGCTGGTAAATTATGGGATAGATGATAGGTCCAAGGAAGGAATCCTGTGGCACTCCGCTGGTAAATTATGAGATAGATGATAGGTCCAAGGAAGGGATCCTGTGGCACTCCACTGGTAAATTATGAGATAGATGATAGGTCCAAGGAAGGAATCCTGTGGCACTCCGCTGGTAAATTATGAGATAGATGATAGGTCCAAGGAAGGAATTCTGTGGCACTCCGCTGGTAAATTATGAGATAGATGATAGGTCCAAGGAAGGAATCCTGTGGCACTCCGCTGGTAAATTATGAGATAGATGATAGGTCCAAGGAAGGAATCCTGTGGCACTCCGCTGGTAAATTATGAGATAGATGATAGGTCCAAGGAAGGAATCCTGTGGCACTCCGCTGGTAAATTATGAGATAGATGATAGGTCCAAGGAAGGGATCCTGTGGCACTCCACTGGTAAATTATGAGATAGATGATAGGTCCAAGGAAGGGATCCTGTGGCACTCCGCTGGTAAATTATGAGATAGATGATAGGTCCAAGGAAGGAATCCTGTGGCACTCCGCTGGTAAATTATAAGATGAGATAGATGATAGGTCCAAGGAAGGAATCCTGTGGCACTCCGCTGGTAAATTATGAGATGAGATAGATGATAGGTCCAAGGAAGGAATCCTGTGGCACTCCGCTGGTAAATTATGAGATAGATGATAGGTCCAAGGAAGGAATCCTGTGGCACTCCGCTGGTAAATTATGGGATAGATGATAGGTCCAAGGAAGGAATCCTGTGGCACTCCGCTGGTAAATTATGAGATAGATGATAGGTCCAAGGAAGGAATCCTGTGGCACTCCGCTGGTAAATTATGGGATAGATGATAGGTCCAAGGAAGGAATCCTGTGGCACTCCGCTGGTAAATTATGGGATAGATGATAGGTCCAAGGAAGGAATCCTGTGGCACTCCGCTGGTAAATTATAAGATGAGATAGATGATAGGTCCAAGGAAGGAATCCTGTGGCACTCCGCTGGTAAATTATGAGATAGATGATAGGTCCAAGGAAGGAATCCTGTGGCACTCCGCTGGTAAATTATGAGATAGATGATAGGTCCAAGGAAGGAATCCTGTGGCACTCCGCTGGTAAATTATGAGATAGATGATAGGTCCAAGGAAGGAATCCTGTGGCACTCCGCTGGTAAATTATAAGATGAGATAGATGATAGGTCCAAGGAAGGAATCCTGTGGCACTCCGCTGGTAAATTATGAGATGAGATAGATGATAGGTCCAAGGAAGGAATCCTGTGGCACTCCGCTGGTAAATTATGAGATAGATGATAGGTCCAAGGAAGGAATCCTGTGGCACTCCGCTGGTAAATTATGGGATAGATGATAGGTCCAAGGAAGGAATCCTGTGGCACTCCGCTGGTAAATTATGAGATAGATGATAGGTCCAAGGAAGGAATCCTGTGGCACTCCGCTGGTAAATTATGAGATAGATGATAGGTCCAAGGAAGGAATCCTGTGGCACTCCGCTGGTAAATTATAAGATGAGATAGATGATAGGTCCAAGGAAGGAATCCTGTGGCACTCCGCTGGTAAATTATGGGATAGATGATAGGTCCAAGGAAGGAATCCTGTGGCACTCCGCTGGTAAATTATGGGATAGATGATAGGTCCAAGGAAGGAATCCTGTGGCACTCCGCTGGTAAATTATGAGATAGATGATAGGTCCAAGGAAGGAATCCTGTGGCACTCCGCTGGTAAATTATAAGATGAGATAGATGATAGGTCCAAGGAAGGAATCCTGTGGCACTCCGCTGGTAAATTATGAGATAGATGATAGGTCCAAGGAAGGAATCCTGTGGCACTCCGCTGGTAAATTATGGGATAGATGATAGGTCCAAGGAAGGAATCCTGTGGCACTCCGCTGGTAAATTATGAGATAGATGATAGGTCCAAGGAAGGAATCCTGTGGCACTCCGCTGGTAAATTATAAGATGAGATAGATGATAGGTCCAAGGAAGGAATCCTGTGGCACTCCGCTGGTAAATTATAAGATGAGATAGATGATAGGTCCAAGGAAGGAATCCTGTGGCACTCCGCTGGTAAATTATGAGATGAGATAGATGATAGGTCCAAGGAAGGAATCCTGTGGCACTCCGCTGGTAAATTATGAGATGAGATAGATGATAGGTCCAAGGAAGGAATCCTGTGGCACTCCGCTGGTAAATTATGAGATAGATGATAGGTCCAAGGAAGGAATCCTGTGGCACTCCGCTGGTAAATTATGAGATAGATGATAGGTCCAAGGAAGGAATCCTGTGGCACTCCGCTGGTAAATTATAAGATGAGATAGATGATAGGTCCAAGGAAGGAATCCTGTGGCACTCCGCTGGTAAATTATAAGATGAGATAGATGATAGGTCCAAGGAAGGAATCCTGTGGCACTCCGCTGGTAAATTATGAGATGAGATAGATGATAGGTCCAAGGAAGGAATCCTGTGGCACTCCGCTGGTAAATTATGAGATGAGATAGATGATAGGTCCAAGGAAGGAATCCTGTGGCACTCCGCTGGTAAATTATGAGATAGATGATAGGTCCAAGGAAGGAATCCTGTGGCACTCCGCTGGTAAATTATGAGATAGATGATAGGTCCAAGGAAGGGATCCTGTGGCACTCCACTGGTAAATTATGAGATAGATGATAGGTCCAAGGAAGGGATCCTGTGGCACTCCACTGGTAAATTATGAGATAGATGATAGGTCCAAGGAAGGAATCCTGTGGCACTCCGCTGGTAAATTATGAGATAGATGATAGGTCCAAGGAAGGGATCCTGTGGCACTCCGCTGGTAAATTATGAGATAGATGATAGGTCCAAGGAAGGAATCCTGTGGCACTCCGCTGGTAAATTATAAGATGAGATAGATGATAGGTCCAAGGAAGGAATCCTGTGGCACTCCACTGGTAAATTATGAGATAGATGATAGGTCCAAGGAAGGGATCCTGTGGCACTCCACTGGTAAATTATGAGATAGATGATAGGTCCAAGGAAGGAATCCTGTGGCACTCCGCTGGTAAATTATGGGATAGATGATAGGTCCAAGGAAGGAATCCTGTGGCACTCCGCTGGTAAATTATGAGATAGATGATAGGTCCAAGGAAGGAATCCTGTGGCACTCCGCTGGTAAATTATGAGATAGATGATAGGTCCAAGGAAGGAATCCTGTGGCACTCCGCTGGTAAATTATAAGATGAGATAGATGATAGGTCCAAGGAAGGAATCCTGTGGCACTCCACTGGTAAATTATGAGATAGATGATAGGTCCAAGGAAGGGATCCTGTGGCACTCCACTGGTAAATTATGAGATAGATGATAGGTCCAAGGAAGGGATCCTGTGGCACTCCACTGGTAAATTATGAGATAGATGATAGGTCCAAGGAAGGAATCCTGTGGCACTCCGCTGGTAAATTATGGGATAGATGATAGGTCCAAGGAAGGAATCCTGTGGCACTCCGCTGGTAAATTATGAGATAGATGATAGGTCCAAGGAAGGAATCCTGTGGCACTCCGCTGGTAAATTATGAGATAGATGATAGGTCCAAGGAAGGAATCCTGTGGCACTCCACTGGTAAATTATGAGATAGATGATAGGTCCAAGGAAGGGATCCTGTGGCACTCCACTGGTAAATTATGGGATAGATGATAGGTCCAAGGAAGGAATCCTGTGGCACTCCGCTGGTAAATTATGGGATAGATGATAGGTCCAAGGAAGGAATCCTGTGGCACTCCGCTGGTAAATTATGAGATAGATGATAGGTCCAAGGAAGGAATCCTGTGGCACTCCGCTGGTAAATTATGAGATAGATGATAGGTCCAAGGAAGGAATCCTGTGGCACTCCGCTGGTAAATTATGAGATAGATGATAGGTCCAAGGAAGGAATCCTGTGGCACTCCGCTGGTAAATTATAAGATGAGATAGATGATAGGTCCAAGGAAGGAATCCTGTGGCACTCCGCTGGTAAATTATGAGATGAGATAGATGATAGGTCCAAGGAAGGAATCCTGTGGCACTCCGCTGGTAAATTATGAGATAGATGATAGGTCCAAGGAAGGAATCCTGTGGCACTCCGCTGGTAAATTATGAGATAGATGATAGGTCCAAGGAAGGAATCCTGTGGCACTCCGCTGGTAAATTATGAGATAGATGATAGGTCCAAGGAAGGGATCCTGTGGCACTCCGCTGGTAAATTATGAGATGAGATAGATGATAGGTCCAAGGAAGGAATCCTGTGGCACTCCGCTGGTAAATTATGAGATAGATGATAGGTCCAAGCAAGGAATCCTGTGGCACTCCGCTGGTAAATTATGAGATAGATGATTGCTGTGATGCACATATTGAAGGCCGTCTGATAAATAACCATGGAACCAGTTATTGTGGTGCCTTGGACTTCATAATGTATAGTCTGGAATATCAAATACCTTTAACAGATGGAGAAAAAAAATTAAGGAGTACATGTCACTGTCAAAGGCATCGAAAACGTGATCTGCGAAGGAGTAAGAGC
>NC_091589.1:780040-782540 GCF_042767895.1 Penaeus vannamei
AGAGAACTAAAGAGAGAGAGAGAGAGAGAGACATAGATTGCATGTATTTTGATTTGTTGCTGCGTGTATGACAGACAGAGAGAGAGAGAGAGAGAGAAGAGAGAGAGAGAGAGAGAGAGAGAGAGAGAGAGAGAGAGAAAGTGACTGAGTGAGAAATAGAGAACCAGAGAGAGAGAGAGAGAGAATAATTGACAGTGAGAAATAAGGAAATAAAGAGAGAGAGAGAGTCAGATAGGCCAGAATAGTCCCTCCTGCGCGCTCTTTGGTTAAAACGCTCCTGTCATATATATTTTGGGCGAACGAGAGATGCAGGACCTCTTGGCTCATGGCTGACATGTATATTCTTTTAGCGAATCATGTGCTTTTTTTTCTTTTCTTCTTTTTATTGCTTCCATGATATGAAACAGATATTTTCCTATGTTAAGAAAAAATTATAGTCATACATTTGTTGCTCCTAGATATATATACGAATACTTACACGTGTTGAATATGTTTCGAAACCATACAACAAATTCAGCTCCACCAATCACGCCCTGAAACCAAAGCCGAAGTTACACTGCGCGAAAACGAACACAGCCGCCGGCGGAGAGTTAGACATCCGGGACATTGTCATCGGTAATGGACCATCACCCCCTCCTCTTGGTCCCCCCCCTCCTCCTCCCCTCTTACCCCTTTGTCTCCCTATCTCTTCATTCGTCAAGCCACACACCCGCTGCCTCTTTTTTTTCTCTCTTTAGTTCTCCCTATTCTCCTTCCCATCTTCCCCTTCCCTTTCTCTGCTCCTTCGTTGTAAACTTGTCGGTCTCTGGAGATGGTTGGAAAGGGAGGAAGGGAAGAAGAAGAAGAGGAGGAGGAGGAGAGAGAGAGAGAGAGAGAGAGAGAGAGAGAGAGAGAGAGAGAGAGAGAGAGAGAGAGAGAGAGAGAGAGAGAGAGAGAGAGAGAAGGAGAGACAGAAAAAGAAAGATAGGGAGAGAGAAAAAAAAGAGAGGGAGAAGAAGAGAGAGAGGCAGACAGAAAGAGCACGAGAGGGAGAGAGAGAAAGAAAGATAGATAGAGAAAGGCAGACAGAGAGAGAGAGAGAGAGAGAGAGAGAGAGAGAGAGAGAGAGAGAGAGAGAGAGAGAGAGAGAGAGAGAGAGAGAGAGAAAGAAAGAAAGAAAAAAAAAGGGAGTAGAAAAATAAGAGAAAGAAATAGTAAAAAGAGTACTTCTTCTATTCCTCCCCCTTTCTTTCCTCTCCCCTCTGTGTTCCTCCCTATCTCCATTTCTCTCCTCCTCCTCCTTCCCCTCCCCTCTCTTCCCCCTCTACCCACAACGTACAGAAAATTTTCATCAAATTGTAATATTCAACCACTGAGTGCATTTCCCCACCACATTCCCCCTACCCCTTTCCCCCTTCCTCTTCCGCTTTCCATTTCCTATTCCCCTTTCCATTTCATATTCCCTCTTTCCCCTTCATTTTCTCTCTTCCCCTACCCATTCTCCCTTCCATTTTCCTTTCTCTCTTTCTCACTTCCCCTGTCCCATTCCCCTTTCCCCTTCCCTATTTTCTCTTCCCTTTGTTCTTCCCCCTTCCCTCTTTTTTTCCTTTCCTATTCGCTCTTCCCCTTTCCTTCTTTCCCCTTCCCTTTCCTCCTTCCTTTCCCTCTCCTGTTCCCCCTTTTCGCGACTCCCTCCCTCTCCCTCTCCCTCGTCTTCCTCCCTTTCCCTTCTCTCCCTGTGCTTCGATAGCGGAAAAGATACGACTTGTGTGCCTGTGTATGGATGTGTCTGTATCTGTGTACGTGTATATATGTGTGTGTGTGTGTGTGTGTGTGTGTGTGTGTGTGTGTGTGTGTGTGTGTGAGAGAGAGAGAGAGTACGTGTGTGCTTGTGTGTGTGTGTCTGTATCTGTATCTGTGTATGTTTGTGAGTGCGTACGTGTGTGTGTGTGTGTGTGTGTGTGTGTGTGTGTGTGTGTGTGTGTGTGTGTGTGTGTGTGTGTGTGTGTGTGTGTGTGTGTGTGTGTCTATATCTGTATCTGTATGTGTATGAGTGTATACGTGTGTGTGTGCGTACGTACGTGTGTGAGTGTGTGTGTGCGTACGTGTGTGTGTGCGTACGTACGTGTGTGTGTGTTTATGCGTGCGTTTGTATCTGTAGCTATGTGTATGAGTGTGTACGTGTGTGTGTGTTTATGCGTGCGTTTGTATCTGTAGCTATGTGTATGAGTGTGTACGTGTGTGTGTGTTTATCTGCGCGTATCTCTACGTTTCTCTCGTATTTCCGCACGTACATGTCCACACACGCGTATTTACTTCCTTCCACTCAATCGATACCTCACGTTCGAAAACCCGAAATATGACCGTACTTACATGTGCGTGCATGTCATGTGCGTGTCCCTGCGTGCGTGTACGTGTGACCCTCTTTGTGTGCGGTATGACCCCGAGGGAAAGCAGCCACTTTGATTGCTGGAGTTAATTGGGTAATTTAGGGAGAATCGAAGGCGGTGGGAGAGGGGGG
>NC_091589.1:825040-830040 GCF_042767895.1 Penaeus vannamei
CCCTCCCTCTTCCCTCTCCTCCCTCTCCTCTCTCTCCCTCCCCTCCCTCCCTCCCTCCCTCCCTCCCTCCCTCCCTCCCTCCCTCTCCCTCTCCCTCTCCCTCTCCCTCTCCCTCTCCCTCTCCCTCTCCCTCTCCCTCTCCCTCTCCCTCTCCCTACCCCTCTCCCTCTCCCTTCTCCTCCCATTTCCCTCTTCCACATACCTCCAAAGACCGGAAAGCCTCCTCCCTCTTCTTAGCCCTTTCCTTGAGTTCTCTGACTTCCTCCTGCAGATCAGCTGCCTCGCCCTCCATCGCGTTGCATCTCCTGTTCTTCTCCCGCTCCATCTTCGCGAGTTCTTCCTGGAGGAGAGAGCGACGGGGGTTAGGATTGCCTCTGGAACAAGGGGACGGGGAAATACGCCACAGGTGGACTGGGAGGGACTGGGTGACATAGGATTGTGGAAAATAAGCCTCAGGTGGACTGGGAAGGACTGGGTGACATAGGACTGTAGGAAATAAGCCACAGGTGGACTGGGAGGGACTGGGTGACATAGGACTGTGGAAAATAAGCCTCAGGTGGACTGGGAGGGACTGGGTGACATAGGATTGTGGAAAATAAGCCACAGGGTAGACTGGGAGGGATTGGGTGACAAAGGACTGCGGAAAATAAGCCACAGGGTAGACTGGGAGGGATTGGACGACAAAGGACTGCGGAAAATAAGCCTCAGGTGGACTGGGAGGACTTGGATAACAAAGGACTGGAAAATAAGCCACTGGATAGACTGGGAGGAATCTAATGACATAGGACTGTGCAAAATACGCCACAGGTGGACTGGGAGGAACTGGATGACAAAGGACTGCGGGAAATAAGCCACAAATAGATGAAGATTTAGATGACGAACAAGTAAATGAAATCCGCCAGCTTTTGGTTTATTTTTAATCCTTTTCCTCTTTTCATCTAAGAGAAAAGGCTTGGATGCCAGAAGAACTCCACAGTTGGGATGAGTAAACATAATCTTTTGAATAGATAAACATATATAATCGTGTTCTTGTGCCCATGCCGTCCCATAAGGCATACTGACTCCAACCAAATGATATCTGTGATATTTGAGAAGCTAAATTTAATGTTTTAATTTTATACCTCATATGGTTATCTATTTTTTCTTTGTACATACATATATATATATATATATATATATATATATATATATATATATATATATATATATATATATATATATATATATATATATATATATATATGTATATATATATATATATATATATATATATATATATATATGTATGATATATTTATTCTTATTGTAGCTAGAATCTTATTATTCATTCAGTGATTTGATTTCCTAGTCATCCTTCATTTTCTTACAATTTAATTGATACTATTTCACAAAAAACTCACATCCATGATGCTGATCTCCCGTTGCAATCTAATCCTTTCGTTCTCGATTGCAACTAATTTCTTCGCCTGAAAAAAACAAAACAAAAAAACAGCTTTACCATCTATTCCATATGATCTGTATACACTAATAGAGCCAGGGACACCAGTTTATAAATCTTTCATTTGCATAATATTTGGCAAGATTTTGTAAATCTACTTATGTATTCACCGAAACGATATATATATATATATATATATATATATATATATATATATATATATATATATATATATATATATATATGTATATATATATATATATATATATATATATATATATATATATATATATATATATATATATATATATATATGGGGGGGAGGTAGCTAAATTATATAGCAGACAGTAATAATCATAGTATAAAAATATTAACACTAACATTATTGAAGTTGTATTGATTCTCTTTACAATTTGTGTATGTTGAATTCTGTCCTTTGCTGCATACGTAACAATGATTATTGCGAGTGTTACCACGAAGGCTTCATCGCTTTCACTGAATTGTATAAAGTAATGAAGAAAAAAGCACAGGCAGTTTAGTGCGTACTCTTGCCTGAAACAACGCAAAACATAGTGCGAAATTATATGGTTTGCACTGCATGCGTTTACCTTATTGCTTCTCAGAGTGACCGGTAAAGACGGGAGGGGGGAGGAGGAAGGGGGGAGGGGGAGAGGGAGGGGTGGCGACTATTAAAACGGTTAAATAAATTGGTTAAGTAAAGTTGGCTTTACTTGTGAAAGACGTTTTTGTGTCTGAGCCTTTGTTTTCAATTTGAAACATGAAAAAAAGTGTGTCCGCGTGTGTGCACATAGGGCTTGGGGGAGGCCCCGGGGCGCTCGGCATCCGCCTGGGAGCCAAGGAAGCGCCAGCCAACGAGAGTCCGGGGTCCGCTGCTTTACCTTAGCAAGCGATATCGTCAGCAGTTGCATGGGCGTTTTCCCTTCCTTGTTCCTCTTCTTCGTGGAACTTCCGAACACCAGCAGCGTGCACAGGGCCAGGAGATTGCCCTTGGCGGCCGCTCGATGCAAGGGCGTGTTGCCTTCTTCGTCCACGGCGTCTACGGCCGCCCCTCGCCTCGCAAGGGCCTCCAGCACTGCCGGGTGCCCTGCAGAAGCGGCCAAGTGGAGGGCCGTCCTTTCTGAAAGTGCGGGACTGACTGCATTGGCGGTTGTGGTTGAGACGCGGCGGCCAGCGGCGCCCTAGATAGCGGTGGTCCTAGGCCGACGAAAGACCTTAGGCACCGAATCCAGACAATCAAGAGAGATCGATAGCGCGATAAGTAGCAGTTATGAAATTAGAGGAATGGATGAAGGGTAAGTTAGTTCCGAAAAAGGCTTTCCAAATTATCATTTTAGTCAGTAATAGAGGACTAATAATGACAATGAAAATAATAATAATTAAAATAATTCTTTATCATTATCATTGTAGTAATAATGATTGTAATAAAACAATAATCGTAACAAGAGAAATAATCACATTCATAATAACGATAATGATAATGATATCATGATAGTAACGACACTACTACTACTACTAAATGATAATAATGATTTCCTATCCACCATATGAAAACAGCTCCAAAAAATAAGAAAAGGTCCTGAGAAGATTCTTCAACAGCGGTTCCTAAGTGGCTCGCGACGCCCAGGAAGGGTCCGGAGGGTCAGTGGCTGCGAAGCCTTAAGAAAGAGAAGTTGTCGCGAGGCCATGGGAAACGAAGGGAAAAATAGCGGAGCCACAAGGAAAGAGAAAAAGACGAAAAAAATAAGCATGTCGAAGCCGTGAAAAAAGGAGAAAAAGAAAAAGGAAGAGTGGTCGATGAGCAATGAAAAAGGAGGAAAAAAAGTGTAGGCCAATTAGGTACATGTTCGTCTCCATATTAGGAAGATACTAAATAGCCTTGTTTTCGAGGAATAATGTGTGTTACAAATAGGTAAATGAAGATATATATTCGTTACTTAGTTATTTGATAAGTAAATAAGTTGGCAAGTAAAATAAATAAATGATCATAAAATATACTGCTAATCTTAAATGGAATGGTCGAGAGAGGTTCGAGATCCTACTAAAGGATCGGATCCTCTGTTCCGGAGCCTTGAGGACTCCTTTAGTCGAGCTGTTCCTTACTATATACTCCCTCCACGGCGCTGATATCACTCCCCCTCTGGACGAGTGCCTCCACCACAGCCACGTGGCCTCCTCGGGCAGCGCAGTGCAACGGGGTGGAACCTGAGAGAGAAATATATATGATTACTGTACTGGCAGTGCCCCGGGGACCCATAACCCAAACCTCCTCCCCCCTTCCCCCTGAAATTCACCCAATCAACTCAAGTCAACTCAAACTAACTCATCCACTCCCAAACAATTGCCATATAGCAAAAACCTCTGGAAAGTCAGATCCAAGAACTTCCATCTGAATCCAAGGATAGTGCAGATACACGTTTATGAAAAGTATTAGGTTTTGAGGATTCTAGAAAAAAGGTACAAGACTAGGTAGGAACATGAAACTTTGGGGTCTGAACCTAGTCGGGCCAATGTTCACGAGTATTAAGTTTCATTGGAACCAGCACAAGAGAAGCCGGGATAGAAGGAATGGTCCCACCTGACCATTATTGGGACATATATACATACATACATACATACATATAAGGGTACGACCAATTTAGAAATAAAATATCTCAAGAACAGAAATAGAGAGATGGTTGACCACTCGTTAAAAAGCTTTTATAAAGGTGCGAGTTTTCTTGGGGTAGGGTGACTTCTAAAGATTTCGGTGACACGCCAATATTTTAATATTTATGATTTAAACAGTCAAGATACATAGTTTACAAAGGGCTAGGAAGATGAAACTCTGGGACCAGGAAGGTCTCAGGCACTTGTACCCTTAACCCAACTTTCATGGGTGTAGTTCTTCTGTAACGAGTGCTACAGATAAATAAATTAACGAAAATCCATGTTCATGACGCTATACAACTACTAGGTACATACTGTTATACTTACACATGCATCATTCATTCGTGTGACTCAGTGCCGACCTTGTTCATTATTGAATAAGTTCAAATTTACCTGAACTGAACCCCCGTGGATCACATTACCCTTACACATATGATGTGTCTCCGGGCAAACCAAACAATATCATTGTTTTTGGTAAAAAAAAAAAAAATTATACCTTACACATGGATATTGGGACTGAGAAGGAAGGTCCTCGTGGAAAATGTAATATAAAACAAAGACTGAAGTGATAAAGGTAATGGTAATATTGATAAAACAGGATTATGTAGAATGAAAATACATAGTAACATTAATGATATTTTAAGACAAAACAACATTACTGAGGGAATATTAGGATTAACAGAAAATTATAATGATATAATAATGATAGCACTAGCAACAATGATTTCAAAGGGAAAGACAACAAGAACGACAAAAGTTACCTAAACAGAAATATCAACAGCCTTGACAATGGTAATGAAAAAAGAAAAAAAAATATGAGGAAACTGAGACAAAAAACAATAACATGACAACGACCACAAACATGACTTGATCAGCCATCCTTTGAGACTTAGGA
>NC_091589.1:868813-876313 GCF_042767895.1 Penaeus vannamei
GCAGCGATAGTCCTCAGTCCTTGAATTTTATTGTATTAGCCATTCAGAAGGTAGTCTATTCTCTCTCTCTCTCTCTCTCTCTCTCTCTCTCTCTCTCTCTCTCTCTCTCTCTCTCTCTCTCTCTCTCTCTCTCTATATATATATATATATATATATATATATATATATATATATATGTGTGTGTGTGTGTGTGTGTGTGTGTGTGTGTGTGTGTGTGTGTGTGTATTTAGTCTCGTTATAGGAATGCAGTTTCATTGTCGATTTTACTGTTCATTTCGAGGCTTCCTCTGCCTTTCAGACCTCAGGTCGGCACTGCAAGGTTTCCATGACTTAATGTACTGGGAGAAGAATATAGAACGTAATGGATGCATGAGATTCGACGTTTTTAAGTGAAACATTTTATAATTTTTTTATTATTTTTTTCTTTATTATTATTATTTTTTTATTATTATTATTTTTTTTTTTTTTTGAAACACGATTATCGGCCTCTGCAAATCTTAAGGATAATTTGTCATTCAAAAATTCCATAAGGAGCCCGCAATGAGACAGTGAAACAGGTGAGAAATCCAGATAATATAATATGTAATTCGTAATGTGTATCTCATTTATATGTCGACTGAATATGCTTATACATCTCTTTACAAAGGCATTTTTTTTGTAAAAAAAAAAATAATAATAAATAAATAAATGAAAATAAATTAATTAATTAATAATAATAAATAAATAAATAAATAAATAAATAAATAAATAAATAAATAAATAATAATAATAATAATAATGAATAAATAAATGAATAAAGAAATAAGAAAATAATATTAACCGTTGTAATCGATGTGTGGCTATCGTGATTGAACTCAAGTTGCCAGTTATTCCAGTTCCAATTCCTCTTTTTTAAATAATACCACATATTTCAAACATTAATGTTGGCACTGGGCAAAGCTTCGTAAGGATTCCAAACTTTTTAACATAATTCTAAAAGCAGATATTGGTTATAAACACTGTTAACTGCGTGTGGAAGCCGAATACTCTTGACCCAAAGAGCCAAAATCACTCACGCCTCTTCTAGGTATAAGATTCCATGTGGCTCGACCTTCTTTGAACAGTTATGCAAGAACAAGAGAGTAAAGAAAATCCATGGAACCGACTGTGAGTGGAAAGCCTTAGAGGAAGAGAAAGTCGTCCAAATCTGGGAAGGGATATGTTCCATAGACCTAAACGTACATGGAAACAAAGTAAATCGATGTTTGTGTTTATATTTCGGTGTTTGTGTGCGCGCGTGTATGTAGGTATGTCTCTGTCTACGTGTGAAATTAACGTACATATATATCTGTATGTACATGTACGTGTGAAATGAACGTACATATATATCTGTATGTACATGTAAGTGTGAAATGAACGTACATATATATCTGTATGTATATGTACGTGTGAAATTAACGTACATATATATCTGTATGTGTATGTACGTGTGAAATGAACGTACATATATATCTGTATGTATATGTACGTGCGAAATTGACGTACATGTATATCTGTATGTACATGTACTTGTGAAATTGACGTACATATATATCTGTATGTACATGTACTTGTGAAATTGACGTACATATATATCTGTATGTATATGTACGTGTGAAATGAACGTACATATATATCTGTATGTATATGTACGTGTGAAATGAACGTACATGTACATCTGTACGTGTATGTATATATGCTTTTGAGAGCGTACGTGCCTGTACATGTACGTATGGCTGTACATACATGTGCAATATTTTATCTTTCAGCGGAAAACCGAAAACATTTTCTCTTCTGGTTACCAAACAGAGACACTCTGCTGGAAAGGTCCAACATAAAAAAAAAGAAAAAAAATTAAAAAAAATTATAAAAATAAAATGTGAATAAAAGAAAGTGCCATACGTAGTCAAAAGGGAATGGAACCGCGAACTGATTTTGTGGCGGAGAGAAAAACACCAAAACATTTGTTGAAGATGTGAAAAATGTCATTTCCTCTGAACGAAAGGTCTGTCGTTCAGAAGAGTTGAAGCCGGGAGACGCGAGTTCGGTGGGCGTGTGGGCGGGGGGAGGGGGGGAGCTTGGCGACCCGAGGAAAAGGAAGGAGAAAATGGGAAATAGAAAGAAAGGAAGAGAAATGGGAAGGAGAGAGAAAAAGGGAAATAAAATGGAAAGGAAAATGATAAGGAAAACAAGAAAAAGGAAAAGCAAAAGTGGAAAGGAAGGAGAAAACGAAGAAAAAGAAACGCAAAGACAAAAGAAATAACAAAGATAATAACAATTAATAAAAAAAAAAAAGTTTCAACTTTATTAGACCTCTGCCCTCCTCCTCCCCCTCCCTCCCCCTTCCAATCTTTTCGTAAACCAATTCATCTTCATTATAACAAACAGAACATCAAATATGCGAAAAAAAAGCAGAGGCGAGGGGGGAGGGGGGGGAAGGACTCGACAAAGGACCTTTCTTTGGCCTTTGCGAACGGAGGAGAGAGGGAGAGAGCAACACTGATGAAAAGGGAAATTCGATTATATTTCGGATGAGAAAGAGAGGAAGAGAAGAGAGAAGAATCAGGAGACGTAAAATAACGATGATAATGATCATGATCATGATGATAGTAATAATAATAGCAGAAATCATAATTCTTTTATGATAACGATCGTAATAATGAAGATAATAACGAGAATTAACATACAACAATATCAATAAGGACTATTTTTTTAAAAATCTGCATCTGATTATCCCCAGCAGATCGATTTACCTGAAGAAGTAAAAGAATCCATTTACCTGAAGACCAGAAGGCATTTGTCCAGATTAGGCTGAAGACTCCACGTGTAAAAGGAGCGAAGTGAGGTCAGGAAGAAGCCGTTTCGAGTCTTCTGTTGGTGAAGGAGGAAAGAAACGTAGGAAGATGCTATTCTTGGAACTCCGATTATAGAGTTTATAATTCAGAACAGTTTATTCGATTAGTTACGTTTTCTCTCTCTTTCTCTTTCTCTTTATCTCTCTCTTTCTTTCTCTTTCTCTTTCTCTTTCTCTTTCTCTTTCTCTTTCTCTTGCTCTTGCTCTTGCTCTTGCTCTTGCTCTTGCTCTTGCTCTTGCTCTTGCTCTTGCTCTTGCTCTTGCTCTTGCTCTTGCTCTTGCTCTTGCTCTTTCTCTTTCTCTTTCTCTTTCTTTCTCTCTCTCTCTCTCTCTATCTATCTATCTATCTATCTATCTCTCTCTCTTTCTTTCTTTTTTTTTTTTTTTTTTTTTTTTACTTTTTTTAATTTTCTTTCTTCCTTTTTACATAAATCATTACACAGGACAGTGATATGTGATAAGCGTTAATACTACCAAATACAAAAGTAGGAAAATTAGACAACAAAATGATGATATAATAACTAAATATATTCCAACGACATACACAATTTCAAGTCGTTTCACTGGAGTCGTTTCACTTCCTATTCCCCGAAGACGCTACTGTGTAAATCGATATCAAAATCAACCTTATTGCAGCCGACACGTGAGACACACTCTTCGGATACGATACCTGGGTTCCGGGATAAGATTCCTGAAGGCGTCTCGAAGACACAAAGGAAACCCAAGGCCCCAGACGGTGTCAAAAGGGCCTGGAGAACCAAACGAGGTGGATATCTACACACCGCGAACACTCCTGTTGGCTGAGAGAGGAAGGACCACCTTGATAAGGCAATCCATGTAGGGGGTGGGTGGGGTGGGGTGGGGGGGTGATTTTTAACGGGGGAAGGGGGGTGGGGGGATTTTTAACGGGGGAAGGGGGGGGGTGATTTTTAACGGGGGAAAGGCTAGAAATGTGGTGTCGAGTGCAGTCTTTTCCAAGGGATAAATAATCTGTCGAAGGTTATCAAAATCGGTGTGTGCTAAGGAAGGGATTACGTGGTGGATATACGCACATGCATATATGTTATACACACACACACACACACACACACACACACACACACACACACACACATATATATATATATATATATATATATATATATATATATATATATATATATATATATATATATATTCCCTACATATGCTTACTTTGGAATATCTGAATTATAGTTACTTAATTAATGAAAGTAGCTTACAAATTTTGGTATTCAGTGCTTTTTTATTCGAATTAAAAGTAATTTCAAGTAGGATTCTACTGTAGAAGCGATTACATCTACTTCATAATTAGATTTATGCACGTAAAATAGCTAATACTTCTATCCCTTGCACTGGCAGCATAAAAATAATTCATTACTGAAATGATACTTTTATCATTCAAATTATTAATAAACATTTCCTAACAGTACTAAGGTATTATAGTGTGTGATACAATATATTTTTTTCCGTATGTTGTGTCTATTTTTTCTTTTTGTAATTCATTATGAAAATGTTCATTCTTATACCTTGAAATATTTTATTTAATATTGCCTAAATTATTTTTTTTAAATAACATACAGCTTAAGACAAAGAAGATTACTATCAGATTAAAATTAAAAACTATATAATTAGTTAAAGTGTCATAGCTGCAATATGCTAAAACGAATAATGCTGTGTATAAGATTAACTAAATAAAAGAAATGTTCATATTATTCTTATTATGATTTTAAAAATGTTTTTTGCTTCGGTAGAACTGAGTGACTGCGTTAGTGAACGTTGTTTGTTCAAAGACAAGTGTATTTTTTAGTGTCAATATTATTTAAAGGGAAGTGGGGGAGATAAAATGAGAGAGCAGAGAGAGAAGATAGAGTAGATAAGGGAGAAATAGAGACAGATAAACAGATAGATACAGAGAGAGAGAGAGAGAGAGAGAGAGAGAGAGAGAGAGAGAGAGAGAGAGAGAGAGAGAGAGAGAGCGAGAGCGAGAGCGAGAGAGAGAGAGAGAGAGAGAGAGAGAGAGAGAGAGAGAGAGAGAGAGAGAGAGAGAAAAGAGAGAAAGAAAGAGAGAAAGATAACGAGAGAGAGAAAGAGAGAGAGAAAGAAAGAAAGAGAGAAAGATAAAGAGAGAGAGAGAAAGCGAAAGAGAAAGAGAGAAAGAGAGAGACGGAGACAGGTAGATACAGAAATAGAGCAGTGTAAGGTAACAGACACGCAGTAATGCTACAATTAGTTTGACACGGGGAAAATTCCAGGTCATTGTCCCCTGAAGACCTGATCTGTACCTTCCTTATATCTTAATTAACCTGATACGAGTACCACCTGACCTCCCTCACAGTGTGCCTCGGACATGGAAGAGGGAATCTAGGTCACGGCACTCGCATACGAAAGAAAGTTTTAGTGAATGCATTTTAATAGTCTATATGGAAATACAATTCATTTAGTCAGTCATACATGTACATTGTTAATTAATTTCAGCAATCCATCGGTACTTTATATCCACTAGTACATTACACTGGATTTTTTAAATCAATAATTTGCCGGGGAAAATCGCAAACACCAATACGTTGCTTGCTTTTTTATATTATTCTTAGCACCTTTTACATGTTCACCACTCTTGCACTAGTCAATAAGGCTTGAAATATATTCATTGATTATTCCCATATATATATGTGTGTGTGTGTGTGTGTGTGTGTGTGTGTGTGTGTGTGTGTGTGTGTGTGTGAAAGATGGAATAGTACCATACCGTATTGATGAGATGAATATTTATCCTCCCTGATAGGAATTCGAACCCCAACCGCCATTGCAAGAGACTTGCAAGACGGCCACTCTAACCACTGATACAAGACCTACTAAAAGGATTCTGCAATGAGGCGCAATCTAGAATCCATAGACATTACCTTTCACTGAATATACCTCAGGCTTTCTGATTTCTATATATATACCGAGTGCTCACAGGGAGTGTGTGTAAAACTTCGCTATCCTTACTCACGTATGAGTAGATAGGTAATGTCTATGGATGCTAGTAAGCTCCTAGTTGCACACTCCTTTTAGTGGGTCGTGTTTCAGTGGTTAGAGTCTTTCAAGTTCCTTGTAACGGCGGTGAGGGTTCGAATCTCTATCGAACAGGTTATATATTCATATATATGGATGTGTGTGTGTGTGTGTGTATACACACACGCACACACACACACATCTATATATGTACATGTATATATATATATATATATATATATATATATATATATATATATATATATATATATATGTATATATATATATATATATGTTTATATAAATATATATTGGTATATATCTATATCTATATCTATCTATCTATCTATCTATCTATCTATCTATCTATCTATCTATCTATCTATCTATCTATCTATCTATCTATCTATCTATATATATGTGTGTGTGTGTGTGTGTATGATAGATTTCATAATATTAAAAAGAAAACTCCCCCCCCACCCAAAAAAAAAAAAAAAAAAAAAAAAAGAAAAGGCAAAACATTCGAGTTTGGTTTTGGTTAAATATTGCAAGCACGCACTTCCTGATTGCTTTGTTTTCAACGACACAAATGGTGGGTATCGTTTTTCTCTCGTTTTTTTTTTTTTTTGTTAATTATATACGTTACTTTATTGTGGCTTCTTGTTTATATAACTGTTTTTTTATTATTTCATTCATTCATTCATTTTTCATTTTTTGTTTTGTCCACATTATAAGTCGCTTTCATATTCCTTTTTGACAAATGTTTTAAAAGAATACTAATGCAAAATTGCAGTGTTTGTAAAGGTTTTTTTTTTGGGGGGGGAGATTTGTTTTAGCATCAGTAGAGAGAGAGGGAGGGAGAGAGAGAGAGAAAGAGAAAGAGAAAGAGAAAGAGAAAGAGAAAGAGAAAGAAAAAGAGAAAGAGAAAGAGAAAGAGAAAGAGAAAGAGAGAGAGAGAGAGAGAGAGACAGACAGACAGACAGACAGAGAAAGAAAGAAAAAGATAGAGATAGAGATAGACTAGTAGATAAAGAGAGATAAAAGAGATAGATAGACAGATAGAGAGAGACAAAGAAGGAGAAGAAGAGACTGAGAAATAGACAGAAAGAGACAGAAAGAGAAAAAGACATCGAGAGAGCGAGCACGAAAGAAAGAAAGTGGAACCATAATTCCGAAAATAACACTCACAGGAGATAGAAAATACCTTCATGATCTTATCAGAAAATTGTCTATTTGCATATGGAAGTACCCGTTCCTAGCCATGGCAAAAGAACTCGATAGATAACAACCCTATATGCTCGTAGATATGAAGCACGTTTTTGCTCATGTGTGGAATCCATGTCGAGCCAATTGCAACAGGAACAACGAAGGAAAGAACAAGAAAAAGAAAAACACAAAAAGACGCCAATATGCATATTCGTATATTTTCTAATTCTTCATCCACGCAATCACCGAAGATTTGTGTACTGTTCCCTGTACTGTTACAACCAGATGGCTTCACATACTCGGACTCCCTAGTAATAACGCCTTATTTACCCCTTCCTTGAAATAGCGAGAAAATATGTCTTTCCCTCTAAGACTATTAATATTGAATCTGTTTTTATCCTTACTGTTGT
>NC_091589.1:881313-886313 GCF_042767895.1 Penaeus vannamei
CTCTCTCCCTTCCCCCTCCCTCTCTCCCTTCCTCTCTCTCCCTTCTCCTTCCCCTCCACCTCTCTCCCTTCCACTTCCCCTTCTTCTCCTCCTTCTCCTTCCCCTCCACCTCTCTACCACCCTCTCTCCCTTCCCCTCCCACTCCCCCTTCCTCTCTCCCTCTCTCCCTTCCCCCTCCCACTTCCCCTCCACCTCTCTCACTCATCCATCGCCTCCACCTCTCTCCCTCCCTCCTCCTCCCCCTTCCCTTCTCCCTTCCCCCTTCCCCCTCCCACTTCCTTCCCCCTCCCACTTCCCCCCACACCTCTCTCCCCACCCCCTCCCTTCCCCCCCATCTCCTCTCCCCACCCCCCTCCCCCACACCATCCTCTCGCAACCCGCCAACTCCTTTCCTCCTTCAAAAGCAAGGTCGAGCAGCGTCCTTGTGGGTTGCAAACCGACGGCGGAAGAAGGACGTGCATCAAGGACGTCTATTCGGCGATGAGACTGTCTCGATTGCAAGCCCGAGGGGATTGCAATGCCCCGGGCGAGGGGAGCTGTGCGACGGAGGGAGCGGGAGGGGAGGGGGTGAAGGGAGAGGTGGGGGGATGAAGGGAAGGGGGAAAGAAGAAGAAGAAGAAGGGAAGAAGGGAAGGGAGAGGGGAGCTGTGCAACGGGGAAGGGGAGGGGGAGAAGGGAAGGGGGAGGGAAGTGTGTAACGAAGGGAGGGGAGGGGAGAAGGGAGAGGGGAAGAAGGGAAGGGGGAGGGAACTGTGTAACGAAGGGGGGGGGGGAGGGAGAGGTGAGAGGAAGAAGGGAAGGGGGAGGGGGAGGGAACTGTGCAACGAAGGAGGAGGGGGAGGAAGAGAAGGGAGAGGTGAGGGGAAGAAGGGAAGGAGGAGGGGTCTGTGCAACGAAGGAGGGGAGGGAGAGGGGGAGAAGGGAGAGGTGAAGGGAAGAAGGGAAGGGGGGGAACTGTGCAACGAAGGAGGGGAGGGGGAGAAGGGAGAGGTGGGGGGAAGAAGGGAAGGGGGGGGAACTGTGCAACGAAGGAGGGGAGGGGGTAGAGGGGGGCAAGGTGACACGGATAGGCCCAAGGCGTTTGTTATTTTGGTTTTGTTATTGATATCATTACTTTCTTACTGTTATTGTTGTTTTTGATTGATGTTATCTTTGTTGTGTAACTATCTTTTATTTTTGTTGTTAGTTTAATGTGGTTTTGTTTTTTGTTTTTATCTTTTGTTAATGTGGTTGTTGTGATTGATTTTATTATTATTGTTGTTGTGTAATATATTTTTCATTCTCATTGTTTTCTTTGTGATTTTGCTATTATTGCTGTTTTTGTGTTTTGTAATCATTGTTGTTATTTATGTTACTATTGTCGTCGTTAATATTCTTTTTATCATTATCATTCGTTTTTGTTATCATTGCTGCTGCTGTCTTCACTTTAGTCGTTAATCCTTTTCATCATATTTCTTATTACCCAATACTCTTATTAATGATATTTATCATTACTGCCAAAGACGGTTTCACTCACAGGAGCTGCCGGTCTGCTTTCCCCCAAGCACTCACTGCCGGACGTATGACTCAATTACAGACGATACAGTATCTCCAGTCCGCTCATGGCTCTGTCATGCAATGCGAAGGATTCAATTGATAATCCTGACAAGATGCATGACACTCGCGAGACGAACAGGGATCGCCAATTGACCAGACTGACTTCTAAGAGTACCATGACAGATTCTCCCGGTGACAAGGTTGAAGCACCTGCACGTTTGCCGATCTTGTGCAAGTTGAACAAGTCCCCGTCTCCCAAGGCCAATGCCAGCTGCTATCACAAAGTTCTCTTGGTGCATTTTTTTTTTTTTTTTTTTTTTTGCCGACCTCATGAACAGACCTCCCAAGGCTGTCTTCTCTTGTAAGTTGTCTCTGTGTGAGCACCAGACGCCGTTGCCTGTGGATAATGAACCGTGATCGGACCAGCTGTCGAAAGGTAAGCCAGTTATAAGCAGAAAATATCCCCTCGATGTCTTTCTTCGCCTTTTCGATGTTTTTCTTTCACTTCACCCTTCGTAGCAGCTCTCGAAACGGCGGAGAACAAGCGAGATAGAGAAGAGTTATTGGGCCACATTGCAGTGCCTAGATAACCTGGCAGAAGTCATCCTTGTGCAACGACAAAGCTGCATTGTTTGGAACCGAAGAGGCAAGTCAATTCATGTGGGGTTATATTGACTTTTATCCCGCGAAGAAAGATAGTAAATGTGATCAACGTTATTTTCGTGCCGTTCAAGAATATAAAGTCATTCGCATATAAGGATATATCAACATATAGCTGTAAAAGTGTGTCTGACAACCAGAAATACTTCGATTCTGAACCTTTGCAGACAAAAGGTTTAAGTTTCTTTTAAGATTCTGAACCTTTGCAGACAAAAGGTTTAAGTGGATGACGAAACTGCGGTGACCTCAGGGTGGGGTGGGGGGGGGGGACATCTGAACTGAATAAAATATGATACACCGCTAAACCAAAAAAACTTTTAATAATTATTCCTTCTCAATCTTCGTTTTCCTAATGAAAGGATCCCATACAAACAAGTATGCATCTTGAGAACCAATTGTAAGTAAGAAATTTTTAAGAAAGAAGCAGATGAGCTATATAATAAGACGAGCAGACCTCATGGTGCAAAAATAGTAGATATGAAGAAGCCACAATACATTACGATAGCCAGTGTAATAATAGATCCATCAGCATCAAAAATCATGTTTAAACAATAAGTGAATAAGTGAATAATAATAAGTTATTAAACAATAAGTGAATAAGTGAATAATAATAAGTTATTAAACAATAAGTGGATAAGTGAATAATAATAAGTTATTAAACAATAAGTGAATAGGTGAATAATAATAAGTTATTAAGCAATAAGTGAATAAGCATAAAAAACCTTGCTTTAAAAATATGTGAAATTTAAATGCACACATAACCCATCACCAACAGTCTTGATGAGATAGGGAGAGAAATTATTATCATAATACACATTCCCTTCCTTATTATTAGCGATCAGTCAATCATCTATGGTATTGCGATTAATCTGTCTGCGTTTTATGGCTTCCCTTTCTCTCCTTTATGCGGATTCTCTCGCTCCAGACGTCCCTGTTCCTAACCGGCATAATCCTTACGTACCCATAGGAAGTACCTCGGGGTAATGTCGATCCATTATTTCCATAATTTGATAGTAGCATTTGGATAGCATGGTACTATTAATGGAACGTCAAATTCTTAGATATTTTAGATTCTGACTGTGGATTAGGATCTATTATTCTTATACAGAAAATCCAATTTGTAAATGTAGATGAAATTCACCACGAAATGCTGGTTACTGTCTATAGAAAATAGTTTAGATATATCGTAGTGAATATACAAACGCATGAACACACACACGAGCCCGTGCACGTACAAACACACACACACACACACACACACAGACACACACACACACACACACACACACACACACACACACACACACACACACACAGACAAACATATACTCAGCACACATCAATGCGCACACACATACATACATACATACAAAAATGTCAATTAGTTTTTAAAAAAAGAAAAAAAGGAAGCACTACAGTACATAAAACGAAAAACAATAAAACAAAGATAGACCCAGAGAAAGACCTTAAGCCATAAACAAAATATCATACTTTCTTTGTTATATTCATAACGAAAGGAGAAGAAGCGATGGCCAAAAAAAAAAAATAATAAAAAAATAGAAAAAAAAAAAAAAAAAAAAAAAAAAAAAAAAAAAAAAAAATATATATATATATATATATATATATATATATATATATATATATATATATATATATATAATTCAATCAGGCAGTCGACCAAATCTTAGGCTAGTAACCTCCTAAGACGTAGTCGTTTCACCGAAGCTTCCATGGCGACGAGGTACTTCATTTTATGATGCAGTATGAGTAATTGTCAATATTACATTTCTCATATTATTGTTGTTGTTATTATTATTATTATTACTATTATTATTATTATTACTATTATTATTATTATTATTAATATCATTATTATTATTATCATCATTATTTTTTATTATCTTTATTTTTTTTTAATTATTATCATTTTTATTATTATTATTTTACTTAATAAGAAATAACGATATGTTTTTATCTTTATTATTATTGTTATTATTATTATCATTATTATTACTATTATTATTTTACTTAAAAAGAGATAACTATAAACAAAGAATTTTGAAGACTATTTCCTCATCTTTAGTCTGCAGGATATAAAGTTAATTAGTCGATATTACATTCCTCTGTTTGTTTGTTTGTTTTTTTCTGAAAATGAAATTCGCTTTGAATTCTGAGTTATGATGATCCAGAAGCCTTAGAAAATTAAGCTTCATGAGAAAGTGTTTTGCAATCATATCATTTCCGTGAATGTGAATGTTAATTACAATCTGAAAAATGTTTTAGCTGCTTTTATCAATAAATATATTTGGACAATATCTTATAAGTCTTACAAACTATACGTAAGGGGTTAAATACCAGTAATTTACGAGCAAAGATCATTAATACCATTATCATTTTTAATTGTTATTGCTATAATTTTCTCTATGTCGAGAAATATATAGACATAAACAAAAATCTTCTAATTTATAAAACACAAAAAAGGTTATTTATTTTTCATTACTGCGGACTTGCTGCCAAACATCAATATCTAATATCAATTTTCCAAATTTCTAACAAAATACATAAGTAATAACAATGCGAATGGACCTAGATGCATGAAGGAAAACTCATTTGGTAAGGCAACGGGAGACTAAACTATATCTGAAATATTTATCAGTGGAAATGGACTTTGGTGAAGGGAAAAAGCGCTCTCCCTCCATTTCTCTTTCTTTCTTTCTCTGTCTGTCTGTCTGTCTCTCTCTCTCTTTTCTTCTTCTTCTCTCTCTCTTTCTATCAAGATGTTTATCCGATCGATAAAATCTATC
>NC_091589.1:898813-901313 GCF_042767895.1 Penaeus vannamei
CCTCCCCTCACTCTCCTCTCTCCTCTTTTCCCTTCTCCTCCCCCTCCCTCCCCTCACTTTCCTGTCCCTCACCTCTCCTCTTTTCCCCTCCCCTCCCCTCCCCCCACTCCCCTCCCCTCCCCCACTCCCCTCCCCTCCCCTCCCCCCCTCCCCTCCCACACCCCTTTCGATTCTCCCGAAATTACCCAATTAACTCTGGCAATCAAAGTGGCTGCTTTCGCGTGGGGTCATGTCGCGCACAGGGTGTCACACACACACACACACAGAGAAACACACACGAACATAACCGCACACACACACAGAAACACACACGAACATAAACGCACACACACACAGATAAACACACACGAACATAAACGAAGAATACACGCACACACACACACATACAGAGAAACATACACGAACATACACGCACACACACACACAGAGAAACACACACGAACATAACCGCACACACACACAGAAACACACACGAGCATAAACGCACACACACACAGATAAACACACACGAACATAAACGAAGATACACGCACACACAAACACACACAGACACACGGAGAAACACACACGAACATAACCGCACACACACACACACATACGGAGAAACACACACGAACATACACGCACACACACACACACACAGAAACACACACGAACATAAACGAAGATACACGCACGCACACACACATACACAGAAACACACACGAACATACACATACGCAAACACACACTTATACACACTCACGCAGACACACACACACTCAGAGAAACACACACGAACATAAACGCACACACACACACACACTTATATACACTCACGCAGACACACACACACACAGAGAAACACACACGAACATACACGCACACACACACACACACACGGAGAAACATACACGAACATACACGCACACACACCCGGAGAAACACACACGAACATACACGCACACACACACACGGAGAAACACACACGAACATACACGCACACACACACACAAACACACACACACAGACAGAAACACACACACACACATACACACACACTTAGACCCAAACACACACACATCTACACACACGGACACACACACACACACTTATACACACTCACGCAGACACACACACACACACACACGCACACGAACATACACGTACACACGCAAACATACACACAGTCACACACAAACACGCGCGCGAATATACACGCATACACACATACACACATAATCACAAACACACACACACACACGCAAAACAAAAACAAAAACAAAAACAAAAAAACGCACAAACACACACACACGCCCGCCCGCCTCCAAACACAGACATACAAATACACACAAGCAAACACACGCACAGAGACACACACACGCATGTAAAAAAAATAATAATAATAATAAAAAAAGGTTAATGAATATCTCAACAGCACAAGAGATGTCTTTCAGGTGAATTCATGATCGAAACGTGTTATTACATCTTTGGTTTTGTGAAGATACTCGCTCTTATTCTTAATTCTAACATCTGTCACAATGAACAATGTTCGTTCACCTACAGACAGTCACGCAGGAGAGGGAGGGGAGGGGAGGGGAGGGGAGAGGAGGGGAGGGAGGGGAGGGAGAGGGGAGGAGAAGGGAGGGGAGAGGAGAGGGAGAGGAGAGGGGAGGGGAGGGGAGGGGAGGGGAGGAGGGAGGGGAGGAGGGAGGGGAGGGGAGGAGAGGAGAGAGGGAGGAGGAAGGGGAGGGAGGGGAAGGGAGGGGAGGGGAGGGGAGGGGAGAGGGGGAGGGGGGAGGGGAGGGGACGAGTGTAAATACGTGAACTCATGCATGTATAAGCTTAGATATACACGCACGTACACAAATATATGCACATACACATATACACACACTTATACACACTCACGCAGACACGCACACACACGCACACGGACATACACACACAAACGCAAAAATACACACACACGTACACATACCTAAACACAAACACACACACGCACATAAAGAAACAGACAAAAACACACATACACATACCCAATCACATAGACGCACAAACACACTCACAAACTCACGCATTCTTAAACACATACACACAAACACACACGCAATCCCACACACACACACACACACACACACACAAACAAACTCATCCTCTCATAAACACACACACACAAACACACACGAAATCCCACACAAACACACACGCAATCCCACACACAAAACACAAACCAACAAACACAGTCTACATCCGACTGCTACCCATCTTCCACAGGCCGGAGAGGGGAGTGGGGAGTGGGGTGGGGGATGGGGGGGGGGCGTTCCGTTGAACGAGGGGGGAGGGGGGGGAGGGAAGGGGTGATAGAGACCCGTTGATTATTATGAGTTAATGAAATTCTGATGAACCGTTTCTGATTATCTACGCGTTAGAGGTGGAAGGGAGGGGAGGGGGGGAGGGGAAGAGGGGAGGAGAGAGGAGGAGAGGGGAGGTGAAGGAGGTGGAGGGAGAGGAAGGAAGG
>NC_091589.1:916313-923813 GCF_042767895.1 Penaeus vannamei
AGTGGACTTGCAAAGGAAACAAATTTAGTAAGAAAAATTACCATTAAGGGTAAAGAAAGGACAATAAAATCAAGCGTAGTGGAAGGAACATCCTCTGAGGTCTTCCGGTCAGTCCTCCTAAAATGTAAGGATCCGGAGAAAGAAACCCTCCTGAAAAAATGGGAAATTATGCAAGAACTATGGGGAACTATTCAAAAAGTAGTAGAAAAGCATAAGGAATGTTAGTAGTTTGCTTACCAGAGTTACAGACGTTCACTACTTTGTACTGAAAAACAATATTGACGTAGTTTGTCTCCAGGAAACCAGGGACACGAAAGGTGATACTCTCAAACTTAATGGTTATAGAGCGTACCACCTTCATGCCGGTGACCGAATACGGGGAGTGTCAACTTATGTCAAAAGTTCAATACCCTCTGTACTAACAGAGACGCCGTGCAGAACTAACGGCATAGAAAGTGTGTGTGTGAAGCTTCATTTGCAACAAGGTGAAATGTATATTGTCAACTTATACATCTCTGGGAGATCCTTTGACCTCAGATATTTACCTGACTGCATGTACTCTGACTCTGCTCTGATAGTGGGTGACTTGAATGCTAGACACCCGCAATTAGAGGAGAGGGGCAATATCAATGATTACGGTAAGAGGTTTTACCAGTTTTTAAAGGATATGCCTGATGCATGCTTGTTGGGTGGCAAAGAGGCAACACACATCAAGGGTGGACGGCTTCATTACGCCTGCCTGCTTGGCAGACAGGCGATTCAAGGAGAATGTAAAGTGGTAAGTGAACTACTCAGTGATCATTTCGCGTTGTATGTTAAGTTAGCTGTAGGGAAAAATACAAGTTAAATTTCAGAGAAAACGGCTTTCATTTAATGTAAACGACAGAGACCAGTTTGTTTACAACATAGAGAATTGGTATAAACACTATACACCCATATGTTTAGATAGGTTCAACCGGGATTTGTTGAGTGCGATAGAAAGATGTTTACCCACAACACCCAAGACACACAGAAAGGAAAAGGGTCATGGGGGAAGGAAAAACAGGTACTGCAGTGATAAGACACTTAAGGAATGGACATACATGCTAAGGTTGGCACACAGGGAGTGGGTACAAAAAGGCAAAAAGGAACAGGACAGAGATATACTCCTTGATATATCAAGAATGTGTGGGGAAAAACGGAAAGAAGTAAGGGAGAAATACTGGAAAGAATTTGCGCAACACATCGAGGAATGCAAAAGCCTTAAAGAAATATGGCATCACGTCAATAAGGTGAGGGGCAAAACAATTAACCTCATCGGTCACCCACACCCAGAGGAGGAGGCAAACAAACATAGTCAGAAATGGGCGAAGGCATCTTCACTGGTGTCATTGCCACAACACACTCGCGATGCTCTAGACGCATGGGAAATTGAACGAAAAGAACAAATACAGTTATCCTTAAATATCACTGCAGTATCTTGTCAGACCATAACTATACATGAACTCTTAAATGCAATCAAAAGGGGGAAAAGTACATCGCCAGGAGAAGATGGCGTTACATATGACATTCTAAATGCATTAGTAAGCATGGAGAACAGCCCCTTATTAGGTCTTTTTTAACATGAGCTATTTGGAAGATAGATTGCCGAAGGCCTGGAAAAAAGCCTTAATAATACCCATTCCTAAATTGTCAGGTGGATACAGACTAATGTATGTGATTGGAGATAAACTCTCGTCAGGTGGATACAGGCCTGTATCTCTGACATCCTGCTTATGCAAGATGATGGAACGAATATTATTAAACAGACTAATGTATGTGATTGGAGATAAACTCTCTTGTAATCTGTACGGGTTTATGAAAGGGAAGGGAACATCTGATTGCCTAATTCAGTGTTTATCCAACGATGCAGAAAAGTGTAGAGTATTTGTTGATTTACAGGAGCCTTTGATAAAGCCAACGGAGAAGTGATTATGTATGAGTTGGCAATGTTAGGGGTCACGGGGACGTTGCTTAAGTGGATCGGTGACTATTTGTCTGAGAGAAGAGCTTGTGTGGTTTCAAGGCTGTTTGTCAGAGGAAAAAATCTTGAGCTGGGAACACCACAGGGAGGCGTTTTAAGCCCAACACTTTTTACTGTACTGATGAACAGAATAGCCTCAGAGAGCTATCCTCAGGGCGTCCAGCCAATTATATACGCAGATGATATATTGATACAAGGGACTACACAGCGCCGTTTACAGAAGGCGCTGAACAACTTTAGTAAACTTGCTCAAACATTAGGGCTGGTTATCAATGAAGAAAAGACAAAATTTCAGAGCAAACAAAGGGGCAACGTGAGACTCAGTTTAAATGACAAACAGATGGAGAAAGTATTGACATATAAATATCTGGGAGTATACATTGGCTTTTACTGCGTCAAGTAAAGATGCTGAGGTGAATCATATATTGACTCAGTGTAGGGCGCGACTACGGCCGCTCAGAGCACTTGCTTGTCGCGGTGTAGGAGCTGGGGTGCCCTTGCTTAGGCTAATCTACATTAGTACGATAAGAGCCTTGGTGGATTATGCAGCACCAGCACTTTCCAAGGGAGACTCCGGAAACTTGAAACCATACAAAATGAAGCAATGAGAATAATCCTCGGGTGTCAAAGGAATACCAGGATAGATATAATGAGAGCAGAGACGGGATTGCAAAGCATTGTACAGAGAGTGAGAGAGATCAATGCAATAGCGGCCATCAGGTTAATGAGAGGGAGCAGTGAAAAGAAATTAGTGAGAGATATGGCCAGCGGTTTTAACAACATGAGATCATTTTATAGGCAAGGCAAGCGAGGATATATGAAGGAACTGAGAAATAGCATTCAATGTTATGGCCTGAAGGATTATTGTCATTCTCATCAGACACCTCCTAAGGTGCCGCCATGGGAGGATCAGGATATTAACATAGATGTAGACCCTCTCTCTATGAATAAATCCATGTATGAACCAGGTCAACTTAAAGCAACGTTCAGCCATAAAATAAATAGTCTAACACGACTTGACATTGCTCATGTTTACTGTGACGGGTCAGTCCTGGAAGATGGCAGAGCTGGGTGCGGAGTCATCATCAGACAGTTCACTGGGAGCGGAGTGGTCACCACAAGCACTGGGATGAGACTGAGCAATCACATATCTTCAACACAAGCTGAACTATGGGCAATACTGACGGCACTTAAATAGATTGAAATCATTAACAAGGATTCCTACTTCTTTGTGGACAGCAGGGGAGCACTGGACTCACTTAACAGCAAGAACCCTGTGTTTGACCACATAGTTGGCGAGTGTCGTTTGATAGCTCATAGGTTGCGAGGTCAGGGGCGTGTGATTGCATTTGTGTGGATCCCTTCGCATGTAGGTGTCACCTTCAATGAAGCTGTTGATGAGATCGCCAAGGGGGCGACCAGGAAGCATGAGGTAGACATTCACTGCATGCAGACTCTTAAACAGGCAAAGAGCAATATCAAGAGGACACAGTTAGACTATGACGAGGCCAGGAAGGGCGAAACGATTAGGAAAAGCGATACTCTGAGACACTATATGCATCTTGCGACGAACACAGACTTTGCTTATGGGAAGGGCAAGAGCAAATGGAAAGACAGTGTGTACATGAGAATCAGGCTTGGATATAAATACTATTGGGAGTTAGGCGTTCCAGCAAGCGAGAAAGAAAAAGAATGCAGGGTGTGTAGTTTACCTAGATCACATACATTGACGCATTATATATTACAGTGTTCTATGCTTCAGACACATAGAAATGCAGAGATAACAGGTTTACCTGAACAGGCTGTATGGATGATTAGGAACGGTCAGGTATTCGAGATTTTGAAGAGGTACAGGCAATTTGCACCAATATCATAAACATACCTCGCAAAAATGCACAGGTATGTAGGCTGTTACTCCTGCTGAGACTATAATGTCTCCTACTTTACTGTTGATGAATGGCGTATGTTAGGCATCATTCTCCTGAAATACAATCATTCCACTCAACAATTGATTCATCTCTTCTCCGGGATTATAATTATATATTGCGTGCGCATATTTTTTGTGCGCTGTATTTGATTATGTAAGCCCAGGAGAGGACTTATCTGGATGAGGGTGGGAGTGTTATATCACCTTAAAGATATGTAAGCCAATGACTCTGAATTCTTGTAATGCTTGTAATTCTTTATAAATTAAGTGCTGTATTTGATTTTAAATATTTTTGTACCTAAGTTTTGTATAATGAATTGTGAGCCCGCACAGGGACTTATTAAGTAAGGGTGAGGATAACCTAAGTTACCTCATCCTTTTGAGATGTAATCTTACTTTTGTCTCAATAAACGTGTCAAAGTAAAAAAAAAGTCTCTCTCTCTCTCTCTCTCTCTCTCTCTCTCTCTCTCTCTCTCTCTCTCTCTCTCTCTACCTCTTTCCCTCCCCCTCCCTCCCTCTCTATCTATCTCCCCCTCCCCCCCCCTCTCTCTCTCTCGCTCTCTCTCTCGCTCTCTCTCTCTCTCTCTCTCTCTCTCTCTCTCTCCTCCCTCTCTCTCTCTCCCTCTCTCTCTCTCTCTCTCTTCTCTCTCTCTCTCTCTCTCTCTCTCTCTCTCTCTCTCTCTCTCTCTCTTCCTCCTCCCTTCCCTCCTTTCCTCCCCCTCCCTCCCTCCCTCCCTCCCTCCTTCTCCCACTCCCTCTCTCTCTCTCTCTCTTAACAAAACTAACTTAAGAAGAAAAAAATGTCCTCTTCATTTCTTCACAAATAGTCTTATCTTTTAATAACAAGAAGGTGGCTACACTCTACAAGATCCATTCGCTTATTTCATTTGATGCTAATTGCTTTAGAAGGACACTTGAGATAACTAGGTTGTGAATCACTTGAGGGAAATTGAGAACAGGGTGGAGTGAGAGAGAGAGAGAAAAGGGAGGGAAGGAGGGAGGGAGAGAGAGAAGGAGGGAAAGGAGGAGGGAGGAAGGGAAGGAGAGGGGAGGGAAGAGAGGGAGAGAGAAGAGGAGAGACAGATAGAGAGAGGGGGGGAGGAGAGAGAGAGAGAGAGAGAGAGAGAGAGAGAGAGAGAGAGAGAGAGAGAGAGAGAGAGAGAGAGAGAGAGAGAGAGAAGAGGAGAGAGAGAGGGAGGGAGAAGAGAGGGAGGGACAGAGAGAAAAAGAGAGGGAGAGAGAGAAAGAGAGAGGGAGAGAGAGAAAAAGAGAGGGAGAGAGAGAAAGAGAGAGGAAGAAAGGAAATGAGGAGGGAGAGATGGACGGAACGAGGAAAGAGAGGGGAAGGGAAGGGAGAGTGAAAGAGAAAATAATATGAAAGAGGAATGGGAGAAGGAAGAACGAAGGGAGGGGAGAAAGGAAGAGAGGGGGAAAGAAAGAAAAGGAGGAAGAAGAAGAATGAAGGGCGTATGGAAAGGAAGAAGGAACGAAACAGAGGAAGAAAAAAGAGAAAAAGGAGAAAGAGAGAAAAAAAATAATTGAAAGAGGAAGGAGAGGGAGGGACGGAGGAAATAAGAGATATAAAGAACAGAGAAGCATGGCGGTTGGATAAGAGGGAGGAAAAAAGAGAAATAGAGAGAAAGGGAGGATAAAGAGAAATGCTTTAGGCCAATAAAGTTATGGAAAGAAAGACAGGATAAAAAACAGATACAGAAGAATACGAAAGAGATGAAGCAAGTGTAATAATACATTTAGTTAAAATACACACAAAAAAAAGTTTACATGTACAAAACTGTACTAAATATTCAAAAGGCACAAAACTGTACAAATCAGATGAACCAAAGTAAAATACTGAAAATAATATATTCAAAAACACATAATTAATAGGTTAAGGAATTAATAGGTTGTACAAATCCCATAAGACAGAAAAATGTATAACATTGACAAACAGAAACAAAAAAAAAGTGTACAAAAGTGGAATTTTCATATACAAACGTAATTGGATAAATATCCCTGGCAACTTCTAGCGATTATGAAGTAAAAAACGAAAAAAAAAATAACGAAAGAAAATAAACCGCTCTTTAGATATAACGAAAGTATTTCTCACAGCAAAACGAAATAAAAAAAAAATACTCCGAAAAATATACCCGAGTCGTTGCAAGAGATTTAAAGCCAATATCTATTTTCGTTCCTGAGATAAAACCTTCAGATCTCCGAGTTTTTTCCTTGTCGTGCGTCGAGGGAGATCGCCCCCCCCTCACCCCCTCACCCTCACCCCCCCCCCCCCATCCACCACAAAAAGGACGTAAAGAGAAAGATCTTTCTGGAAATCCCTTACGATTTTAAGTATTTACGTTGGTAGGATGAGATTTAACAGACATTTATTTAACACACGCACACGTGTACACATAAATACATACTCACACACACACACACACACACACACACACACACACACACACACACACACACACACACACACACACACACACCCCACACACAAACACCCCCCACACACCCACACCCATACACACACACGTACATCTATTCACCTTTATACATACACACAGACATATGTATGTGCGCGCTCTCACTCTATACTCGCGCGCGCGTATAGAGAGCGAGAGAGAGAGAAGGCTCGCATGACAAGCGGCGGCACTGTGCCATGTTTTTAACGGGATGCCATTGTGTGTGTCTCGTTAGTCCTAATGAGCAATTGTTGGGTGTGTGGCGAAGGGATTCAAGGGGGGGGAGGGTAAAGGAGGGAAGGGAAAAGTCTGAGAGAGAGAGAGAGAATAGGAGGGAGAGAATAAGAGAGAGAGAATGAAAGGAAGAGAATAGGAGGAAAAGAATAAGAGAGGAAAAGAAGAGAGAGAGAATAACAAGGAGAGAATAGGAGTGAAAGAATAAGAGAGAGAGAGAGAGAGAGAGAGAGAGAGAGAGAGAGAGAGAGAGAGAGAGAGAGAGAGAATATAAAGGAGAGAATAGGGAGGAAAGAATAAAAAGAATAAGAGAGAAAAAGCAGAGAGAGAGAGTAACAGGGAGAGAATAGGAGTGAAAGAATAAGAGAGAAAAAGAATAAGAGAGAGAGAGAGAATAAGAGCGAGAAAAAAATAAGAAAGAGAAAAAGAATAAGAGAGAGAGAGAGAGAGAATAAAGAAAGAATAAGAGAGAGACAAAAATAAAAGAGAGTAAAAGAATAAGAGAGAGAGAGAAGGGAATAGTGGGATTTCTTTACTTCTATGTACCTGAACTCTTCTTTTTTCATCATTCATCCACCGATGATATCTCATTCATCTTAATCACATCACCAAACACACATCCGGTTTATTCTTTTATGAAATCTACAATTCAGTTTCTTTTTAGAACTGCTGTTGACGAGTATGATATATTTCCAAATCAAATTTCAGATTAATATTAGCGAAGTTATTGCTGCTACCGATCTTAATGGTGAAACGGTGAATATTAATTAATTTCAAAGAGTAGAAATTAATCCAGTCTAAAAAGATTAAACTGAAGGGGAGAGAGAAAGAGAGAGGGGGGGATAAGAGGGAGAGAATAGGAGAGGAAA
>NC_091589.1:988813-991313 GCF_042767895.1 Penaeus vannamei
TACGTACCTCTGTCATTTGGATTTCTGCTTGCTTCTTCTTCAATTCCTCCTCGAACTTGTTCTGCAAGAGAAAAAGAGGCTCAGGAATGTCTCGAGGAAGCGACGATCATCGGCTTATTGCGACTCGGTAAATAAATTGGGAATTGAAGTTAAGAAGCAGATCAGAGGGATTATCTCTCAAGTTATTCTTTACACATTCACGTTTAATCTTCATTGCCTAAGTACATGTCCGTTTCTTTATTCTTGTATTTAGTCTCATGAGGCTTATTTTTCTAGTGCTCGACATATTCACATATAACTTGATACAGATCTGTTTTGTATAGTATATTCCCTTAAGAACTAACCTGCATCTCCATCATCCATCCCTTCTCAGCCACAGCGCATTTATACGCCTGAAAAGTAACTCGGCTTACTCGTCTAGATTTAATGCACGATAAACACTAGTTTTATTTCTCCAGTCAATTAACAACAAGAGTAAAGATTTCTTCCATATCACCTCGCCTGATTGCCGGCAGTCCTTACCATCAAGAAGAGTTTCGTCGGTGTGTTGGGTTTAGATCTCAAGAAGTTCTCAGCGGCTAGTTTCTCCCACAGGTCCTGCGGAGTCTCTTCGTTCTTATTCTTCTTGCTAGGCGACGCCCCGAGCCCAACCAGGACGCCCATCGCGAGAAACTGCCCTTCTGAAGCTGCATCGTGGAGGGGCGTGTTGCCTGCGCTGTTGACGGGGTCCACGTCGGCCCCGCTTGCATTGAGAGCTTCCAGTGTCCCTCGATGTCCACCAGAAGCGGCCCTGTGCATCGCCGTGTTGCCTGCAGGTTGTCCGAGTTGAAAAGACCACCGAAAAAGTAATTAAATGGGATCATAATATTAATGAAATTATAAAAATAGAGTAAAATGAAAATATAGAATAAGTATATTGCAACAATAGTAAGAAGAATAACAATGATTAGACCACCACTGATGATAATGATGATAATAATGGTAACAGAAATAATAATGATAATGAAAATAATTATCATGTTAATAATAGTAATAATAATAAGGTAATTTTCTATATTACGTCCGCATCTCCGATATCGGCGATTTTGGTATCGTTGGATTCCTCTCACGCTATACAATGCAAATATGTAGGTTTTATTGCGCGGAAACCTCCCGTTAGCGGCAAACTTGGCCCCGATAGCAGGGGAGGGCATGGAAGGTTCCAGGGAAAATGCGGGGTTAAACAATAATAAAATAACGCACAGTGAAAATAACCATGGTTATTTTCACGGCAGCCCCCTGGGGGGGGGGTGCCTTCCCCCAACCCCTGCCGAGGACACAAAACCTCCACCACGTATTCCCAGCAGGCTAGAGCGTTACACATTCATCGCCGATGTCGGAGGGTTTTGCGCCTCTTTCGATGTTACACCAACGGCCTCAAGGTCGCGTTCAGTAGTCAGTCATAGCCGCCGCGAAATAGCAACCAGCCAGGAAGAAATGCCAGAGATGTGCTTCACCTTCTGCGGCAAAGGAGCACCCTCTCCACTATTAGTGGCATCTATCAATCAGGTAAGTACCTCTATCCTGCCGTGAAGACGTGGTGGATGTTTTGTTTCCTCGGTGGGGGTTGGGGGGCGGCAGCCCCCCCAAGGGGGATCGCCGTATGTGAATAACCATGATTATTTTCACTGTAGGTTTATATTATTAGGGTAATTTTATGTATTACGTCCGCCGCTCCGACATCGTCGCCTCTGCTATCGGGGCTAAGTTTGCCGCTAACGGGGGGTTTCCGCGCAATAAAACCTACATATTTGCATTGTATAGAGTGAGAGGAATCCAACGATACCAAAATCGTCGATATCGGAGATGCGGACGTAATATAGAAAATTACCAATAATAATAATAATACCATTGACAATGATAATACGTATAATATTAGTAGAAACACCAATGATAATAGTAATAGTTGTAGTAATTATATATATTCATATATATATATATATATATATATATATATATATATATATATATATATATGTGTGTGTGTGTGTGTGTGTGTGTGTGTGTGTGTGTGTGTGTGTGTGTGTCTGTGTGTGTGTGTGTGTGTGTGTGTTGGTATATATATATGTATATATATATATATATATATATATATATATATATATATATATATATATGTATATATATTTATATTTATATTTATGTATATATATACACACACATAAATATATATATATATATATATATATATATATATATATATATATATATATATATATATATATATATATATATATATATATATATATATATATATAAATATATATATATATATATATATATATATATATATATATATATATATATATATATATATATATATATACATATAGATATACTTACCCAACCAGTTGCCTGCGTTGGGGTCGGCGCCCTCCGACAGCAGCACTTCCACGACCGCCTTCTGCCCGTTCTCGGCGGCGAGGTGCAGCGGAGTCTCGTCTGCGGGAGGAAGAGGCTT
>NC_091589.1:996313-998813 GCF_042767895.1 Penaeus vannamei
ATTTCCATTATAAACTCGCCGATTAAAAGACTTACCTTTGCTATAGATAGTAGACATTATCCTTGTACTACGTTGCTTTAACGTAAGTGGACTTTTTTTTTTTTTTTTTTTTTTTTTTTTTTTTAGTTAATCATAACGTTTGTGGTACATATGGTGTAAATAATTTTTCTAAATTCTTTTAATTCATTTATCTTCCTCAGCCCAAGCAAAACCAAGGCAAGGAAAAATAAAATCGTCGGTAATTTCACTATCATTACCACCAGCATCCATTATTTCTTCTGCGAATAATTCTGCTACTCACCACGAAGAGGAATCCGTCGTCTCATATTGCGGTAGTTTGTTTACATTGATAGCAAGCTGGATGTTGCGACTGCTTTTGACGAGCTCGGCAAGACGTAGCAAACCAAACCAAACCTTAACTTGCTCGGGTTCCTCGCCGAAAATGCGCGTATAGTCAACCGCGAAAGAGTAAATAGGATATGTTGTCGTAGTTGCAGGTGTAGAAATCGATATAATACTTTTCTTCCTCTATGAGACGACGGCTCAAGATAATCCTTGCCGCTGTCGTTTCCCTTATCTACGCTCCTGTCTGTCAGAGGCGGTTCATAGCTCAAGCAGGTCTTTGCGGACCACTACTCCCTCTCCTTTTTTTTCATCTGTAGATATCTATAAAAAGTTCTGGTAACACTTAGCGTCCCCCTCCCTCTCCTTTTTATCATCTGTAGATATCTATAAAAAGGTCTGGTAACACTTAGCGTCCCCCTCCCTCTCCTTTTTATCATCTGCAGATATCTATAAAAAGGTCTGGTAACACTTAGCGTCCCCCTCCCTCTCTGTTGCCTTTCTTTTCTTCTTCCTTGCTTACCCGGCGCGGCACCGAAGGAGGAAATTGCTTCAGATACGGTCGTCTTAGGAGACCGTAGGAAGGACGTCGCCGGAAGGTCGCCGTCGGTCTGCGGACCAGCTCGTCTGCGCTGGCTTTATTCCAGTCAGATTCCGTCAGTGCAGCTGCTCAGAGATGCCGGACAGAGATCCAGACGAGGTTACGAGGGCGTCCGGACGAGCACGTAGCCGAGGAGGCCCTGGACGAGATCTGCCGTCGAGTCAGACCTGGACGAGGACCACGAGGAAGTCCGAAGCCGATTGAGGCCCTGGACGAGATCTGCCGCCGAGTCAGACCTGGACGAGGACCACGAGGAAGTCCGAAGTCGAGGAGGACCTAGGCGAGACCTGCGGACGTCGAGGACGGATGGATTCACCGAGGGCCAAGAATAGGACGACTTGGAGGAGCAACCATGAGAACGGATCAAGGACAACTCCGCGAGAACGAGATGACCAGGAAATCGGATCCAACGATGAGTTAATCCTTGAAGCGAATGACGCGTTGAGGGCGAGGTGTGACTAGGTGGTCAAGCAAAACGGCGTGTATGGAAGGCCATTGGCTCACAGACCAAGCCACGTGGGATTCCATGTTGTCCGGGTAGTTCTATAAACAACCACTTGGAGAGCCGTGGGTCACGACCGGAAGCAAATACCCGGGCAGAGAGAGAAAGCAAGAGAGAGAGAGAGAGAGAGAGAGAGAGAGAAAGCGAGAGAGAGAGAGAGAAAGCAAGAGAGAGAGAGAGAGAGAGAGAGAAAGCAAGAGAGAGAGAGAGGGAGAGAAAACAAAAGAGAGAGAGAGTGAGAGAAAGCAAGAGAAAGAGAGGGGGAGAGAGAAAGCAAGAGAGAGAGAGAGAGAGAAGCAGCAAGAGAGAGAGAGAGAGAGAAATAGCAAGAGAGAGAGAGAGAAGCAGCAAGAGAGAGAGAGAGAGAGAAATAGCAAGAGAGAGAGAGAGAGAAAGCAAGAGAGAGAGAGAGAGAGAGAAAGCAAGAGAGAGAGAGGGGGGGAGAGAGAGAGACAGAATGAGAGAGAGAGAGCGCCACGCTGCCACCAGCTCGTCCCCCCGCCGGCCGGTGGCGATCCCGAAGCAGCCACACTGTCTCGTGTACCTTGTGTTTATTTACTTGCGTTGGACACTTCAGCAAGAAAGAGACAAGCCGTTCACGCGCATCACTCTCCCACCAGTTCTATACGTTCGAGACATACCTCTTATACACACACACACACATACACACACATACACACATACACACATACACACACATACACACACACACACACACATGCACATGCACACTCACACACACACACACACACACACACACACACACACACACACACACACACACAACAAACAGACACCCACAACAAACACACACACAAAAAAACGAAAAAAAAATATATATACAGGCATGTATATGTGTCTCTGTACACATACAAAAAACATAGAAAAGCCGCATCTAACCATAAGTGATTTATATACATGTATCATCCAAAAATACACTCACACGGTATGCTGCTCCCCATCATTCTACCGACAGGCGCTGGTAATTGATATAGTTTCCCAGTGTTTCCCGCTGGGTGTGTGCAATAAAACTCCATTTGATAGGTTTCGTCGGG
>NC_091589.1:1008813-1011313 GCF_042767895.1 Penaeus vannamei
TGTGTGTGTGTGTGTGTGTGTGTGTGTGTGTGTGTGTGTGTGTGTGTGTGTGTGTGTGTGTGTGTACACACATATTTGTATATGTATATATATATATATATATATATATATATATATATATATATATATATATATATGTACACACACACACACACACACACACACACACACACACACACACACACATATATATATATATATATATATATATATATATATATATATATATATATATATATATATATATATATATATATGTATATATATGTACATATATATATATATGTACATATATATACAAATATATATATATATATGTATATATATATATATACATATATATATATATATATATATATATATATATATATATATATATACATATATATATATATATATATATTGAGCGAAATTGTGCCATAATGATTATACAAGCAGACTGGTGAAAAATAATGACCTTTGACCTTTGTCTTCCTGCCCTAACCTGTGCTTGCACGTTGTAGTTAATTTTCCCCCGTGAGATCTTGACAATTTTTTCTTCTTATTTTTTCGTTTTTGACCTTTTCTCAATTTTCTTTTTTTTTATTTCGCTTATTTTCCTTATCATTTTTTTTCTGTCGCTCTCACTTGTTCGTTTTTTTATTGATAATTTTATTTTATTTTTGTATACATATATTTTTTTCTCGTTTTTCCTTCTTTATCCCTATTTTTTTCTCTTTGCAATCTTCTTCCTGTCCTATTTTCTGCATTTTTTTTTAAATCCTCTTCTTTTATTTCTTCTTCACCCTAATATTACTTCTCTTTCTTCTCATCATTTTCCTCCTCATTCTCCTCATTTTCATATCTATCATCACTAACATCCTCCTCTCTTCATGTTCCTAATAACCACCGCCGTCATCATCTTTCTCTTCCTCCAGATCATCATCATCATCATCATCATCATCACCTTGTCTCTCCTCTTCTTCATCATCACCAATATCTTAATCTTCATCTTCTTCATTATCTTCTTATTTCTAATCTTTCTCGTCATTATCATCGTCTTATTTTTCTTCAACATCATCATCTTATTTCTGAACTTCCTCATCATCGTCATATTTTTTATCTACATCATCACCTTATTCTTCCTTTCTTCCTCTTCTTCATCATTATCATCCTCTACATCATCATCATCATCATCATTTCTTCCATTCTTCATCATCCTCATCGTCTCATCTTCCATCTTCATCATCATCGCCATTATCATTATTTTCCTCATTTCCTTCTTTTTTCCTCCTTCCTCTCCATACTCACCTCGACCTTACCTTCATAAATTAGACACAACATTTGATAAACTTCTATAAAAAGATGATAAGCTTAGTCACAATTAACAAACCCGATTGCTATAATTATCACTCAGGGGGTAAAAATAATTACATAATCATAAGAATCCCTTATTCATTAATCAGAAATTCTTGGAAGGAAAACAATTGAGACGATATTAATGAGATGCGATTCATTCATAAACTCGTAACTGGCAATCGTGATTTATCCTTGATAGGGGAAACAAATAGAGAAATTATAAAACATATCTACCTCACTCATAAAATTATTCATACGCACCAAGCCGAAATAATTGGGACGATATTAAGCGATCCATTCATAAATTCCTAATTGATATTGATCAACGTATCTTTGCAAAAAAAAAAAAAAAAAAAAAAAAAAAAGCTATTCAGAAACTACAAAACACATCAAACTTACTCATAAAATTATTCATACGCACTAAGCTTAATTCTATCAAGAAATAAAATCTCATCCTGATGTCACACGAAATCGATTTTGACAACTTAATAAGCCAGTCTATGAATAAACCTTTTCCTAAGAGGGTCGCAGCTCTTCAGGACACGTATTAATCCTGTTGGAAAGCGGATCTCGGTGCAGCTGAGAGATGGAGGGAGAGGACGTGGGCGAGAGCGAGGGAAAGAGAGGGGAAGGAAGGGTATGTGGATATATATATATATATATATATATATATATATATATATATATATATATATATATATATGTATATATATATATATATATATATATATATATATATACATATACATACATTTACATAAATAGATAAAAAATTGTTGTTGCTATAACCAGTGAGAAACGAATACCATTTTTCACATAATCAAAGCAAAACATCCTTTTTGCTTGCCGAACGTTGCCCGGTCACGTGGACACGCCCTAAAAGCCCCACCAATCATGACGTCATTCCTTTCATAAGGAGTTTGCCGACTACTGAGTATGCCTGAGAATGCTGTTGCTATAGTTTGCGTTTTATTATATTTGAGTGCCATAGGGACATGACTCATGTGATTTGAGATATAGCTACACCGTTGCACACACACACACACACACACACACACACACACATACACACACACACACACACACACACACACACACACACACACACAGACACACACACACACACACGCGCGCACGCACGCACACACACACGGACTTTCTG
>NC_091589.1:1021313-1023813 GCF_042767895.1 Penaeus vannamei
TTATCATCATTATCATTAATGTTGTTATTATTATCACCAATATTATTTTTATTACCATTATTGTCATTACCATTATTATCATTACATTTTTTTATTATCATTATCATGATAATCATCATTATTAGTACCACCATTACTTCTATCATCATTATCACCATTATTAACTGTCATTATCATAATTTTTTTCTCAAAGATACCTGTGATTATCGCACTCCGATTTTATTCCATATTTTCTGTTCAACTCCTGTTTTTGTTCTTCTTCTTCTTCTTCTTCTTCTTCTTCTTCTTCTTCTTCTTCTTCTTCTTCTTCTTCTTTTCTTCTTCTTCTTCTTCTTTTTTTCTTTTTTTAATCTCTATGGTTCACTTTTCAGATTTTCCATCCCACGTAATCTCAAACTCCTTTCATATTGGAAAACGAATTTATGTTCCTTCCATTTCTTTATTTGATTACGATTACAATCTACGCTATAGCACTGACACAGAACACAGAACAACCATAACAATAACAGTTATTCTCAGAACAATCATGTAATAGTAATGAAGATAATAACAATAATAATAACTAATAATTGTTAACCCTTTATCTTGTATGTGGTTCTTCTGTCATGAATATAAAGTAAGAGCATTTGAGCTAAAGATAATAATTTCAACAATAATTCGGGAAGCTGATAATGATGATAATGATGTAGTGATGATAACGATAATGGTGATAATACTATAACAATTTTAGATTTTAGATTTAAATGCATCTTCTACACAGTTACAGTATTAGAAGAGGGAATTCTAAGCTTATTATTTACACTGTACTGTTGTGTTATTGCAATTTGTTGAGTTAATTTCTTGAATATCTTAATTATTCCTTCCTTTTCTATTTGCGAAAATATCCTTAACAACGGTACACAAACAAGGTTAATTAAAACATTCTTTCTAGGGTTTTGTGACAAAAAAAAAAAAAAAATCATAGACAAAGGTGGTAACATCACAAAGCTAGGATTTTGGAAATGTCAATTTCACTCTTCAGAAACTCTTAATTCTTTCACTCTGAGCATTTTTACCCTCGGATTAGATTGATTACCTGGTATTAACTAGTTTGTTAGAATTATTATCATTAATTAGTTTGTTAATTAGTTTGTTATTAATTAGTTTGTTAGAATTGTGCGAGGATCGACCCAATTAATTTATTTTCATTATACGAACCTGCAGATACATAGAAATAATTACATATCTATCACTCTAGACATGCATATCTACGAACATAAATAGATGAATGTATATCTATCAGATAGAGAGACAGAGATGCATTTATTTTTGTTGATATACATGTCCGTATGTGTGAATATTCATTCGGTTGTGTCTCGCACAATTCTAACACACTGGCTAATGATATTAATTAATTATGATTAATAATGATAATGATATGAATTAACTAAGATTAATAATGATGATGATATTAATTAATTAAGATTAATAATGATGATGATATTAATTAATTAAGATTAATAATGATGATGATATTAATCAATTAAGATTAATAATGATGATGATATTAATCAATTAAGATTAATAATGATGATGATATTAATTAATTAAGATTAATAATGATGATGATATTAATTAATTAAGATTGATAATGATAATGATAATAACGATGATGATAATCGTGATAACAATAATGATAATAATGATAGTAATAAGATATGTTAATGACAACAATAATGAACAAAATAATGATAGTAGTAATAATGCTAATCATAATAATGATAATAGCAATAACATCAATAATTTTATTGATAATAATAATGATAATAATTATAATAAATAGGATAATAATGATATCGATAATTACAGCCGTAGAAGTAATAACCGTATTAAGAAAGATAATGAAAATAATGATAATGATAATAACAGTGACAATATAGATGATAGCAAATATAAATAAAAAATAACTAGTAGAAAATCACAAACTGATTATCATTTACGGTTCCTGTTCAGTCATTTACATAATATAGAATAAAAATGAGAAAATGTGAAACAACTATTGATCTGACGGCAAGCTAATTATGCAAACATGAAGGCAAATGAGAGAACTTCGATGGGAAACCGACCTTGAAATATTAACATAAATGTAGAAAGTTCTATAAAAAAGAAAAAAAAAGTTCCCTGCGCTAATTGGCAACTCATGTACGTGATTCTAGCAGTACGATGACACACGGCGAATTTTACAATCTTTTTGCACTTTGAATTTTGATTTTACTAAATTTTTGTTGACTGTACAATGGTGATAATGATGACATGACTCTTTGTGATGATAACAATGCCGATATTATGTTAATGATAAAAGTGAGAATAATGATGATGATAATAACGATGATAATGATAATGATTATCTCTTCTCTTTCTCGTGCTCTTACATTCTCCCCTCTCTCTCTCTCTCTCTCCCTCTCTCTCTCTCTCTCTCTCTCTCTCTCTCTCTCTCTCTCTCTCTCTCTCTCTCTCTCTC
>NC_091589.1:1028813-1033813 GCF_042767895.1 Penaeus vannamei
GCCTGAAAACTGATAAATCTGTGGGTCGTTTCCTATGTCTAAAACTAGTCTGACTGTCTGTATTGCCTTTCCGGATTAGAGGATCAGCTGGCAGTGTTCAAGGACTTGGTAGTTTTTTGCAATTCCCTCCTGTGCATGTGTAGCAGCTGGCAGTGTTCAAGGACTTCAAATTCCCTCCTGTGCATGTGTAGCAGCTGGCAGTGTTCAAGGACTTCAAATTCCCTCCTGTGCATGTGTAGCAGCTGGCAGTGTTCAAGGACTTCAAATTCCCTCCTGTGCATGTGTAGCAGCTGGCAGTGTTCAAGGACTTCAAATTCCCTCCTGTGCATGTGTAGCAGCTGGCAGTGTTCAAGGACTTCAAATTCCCTCCTGTGCATGTGTAGCAGCTGGCAGTGTTCAAGGACTTCAAATTCCCTCCTGTGCATGTGTAGCAGCTGGCAGTGTTCAAGGACTTCAAATTCCCTCCTGTGCATGTGTAGCAGCTGGCAGTGTTCAAGGACTTCAAATTCCCTCCTGTGCATGTGTAGCAGCTGTGGCAGTGTTCAAGGACTTCAAATTCCCTCCTGTGCATGTGTAGCAGCTGGCAGTGTTCAAGGACTTCAAATTCCCTCCTGTGCATGTGTAGCAGCTGGCAGTGTCCAAGGACTTCAAATTCCCTCCTGTGCATGTGTAGCAGCTGGCAGTGTTCAAGGACTACGTAGTTTTTTAAATTCCCTCCTGTGCATGCGTAACAAGGCTGGACCAAAGACCAGGTGCCTCACATAGTAGCAGGTAGTCTTCTTTGAATGTCCAAAGGAATTTATTGTCCGGATCCCAAACACGGTGGAAAATTGTCAAGTGATCGGACTCGTTTGGGAAGATCGCCTGCAATTACGTAATACCGCCTGTGTTTAAGTTTTTTATGAGGCAGGATTGGGTTTGAATCCCACGTCTCCACGCCAGATACATTCAACAGAGTTAATCATACATGGTGAGTTTTCCTCTGAAGCTTAAATGTGTGAGGAGTACAAATTCTGTGTACTAGAAAAAAACAAATGTATATATAACTCAAGTTCTGCTAATATAAACATATTCATCGGGATTTATTAACTATATTACCTATAATTTATATGTTAGGTTTCAGATGAAAGTTTTTTTGTGTTTTTGTTTTTTTTACTTTTTGAAAATCCTAGTCAAACCTATCAAATATATCTATCAATTAAATTAACTAAATTTTTTCCTAGGTACACAGATCATATCTACATTATTAAATTCGGAATTGAGTAAGAAGTAAACTCAACCAGTATCTGTACAGTAAAAAGATTGTATATTCAATTTCCTTATACTGTGATAAATGTATTTGTAAAACATATATAGATATTTTTCATATTAGAAACTGATAAATTAATCACTAAATTATGAAAACTGGGAACTTTTATCCTTCATTTGTGTGGTGTTCAAATATTAGATATTAGACCATATACTATTCCTTTACATGTTATATTCAATGGTTTATATCTTTGAATAACTGCAGATAATATTTCATTCTGATTTTCAATGATGCATTCTAGCCTCAGGGAATAAATAAATAAATAAGAATTTGGCAGTTTGCAAATACAAGCAAAGAGTAGAACAATTAAGACCGAAATAATAAAAGTTTAGAAACTCGTTGGTAAACAGAAGAAAAGAAGAAGAAAATAAAACAAAACAAAAAACAAAAAGAGGCAGAGGAAAAGAAAATATATCAAAAGTTTGATATATATGAAAAATATATCGGAAAAAAAATATGAAAGAATATAAAGGGAAAAAATATGAAAGGATATATAGGATATATAGGAAAAATATACAGGAAAAAATATATATTTTGTTTGATATATAGGAAAAAAATATGAAAGGATATATAGGAAAGAATATATATTTTGTTTGATATATAGGAGAAAAAATAGGAAAGGCATATTGTTAATAAAAATTGCAAAACTGCACAGAACGGGTTTGCAATATTTCATCCCGAAAGCAAACAGGAGGAAAGAAGAAAGGAAGGATAAAAGAGGAAAAGGTCGAGGAAGGATGAGGGAGAGAAGGGCATAAAACACACCCACGCTAACCATGAGGATCTATTGTGTGTGTGTGTGTGTGTGTGTGTTTGTGTGTGTGTGTGTTTGTGTGTGTGTGTTTGTGTGTTGTGTTTGTGTGTGTGTTTGTGTGTATGTGTGTGTGTGTGTGTGGGTGAGTGTGTTGTTGTTTGTGTGTATATGTCCTCGTCATCATCATCATTATTATCATTTTTATATTCTTTTGTATGTGTGTTAGTGGAAAAGAACAACCCATTTAACTAATTATTTTTGCAGAAAAAAAGTGAATTATTTAAGTTCGCATTTAAAGAATTGCGTTTTGTGGAGAGTGGCTTATGCAAAATGCAAATTGGTCTTTAGCAAAAGTTTTCCTCAATATAATCCAACAGAAAATTTTGATTAAATTGCGTGCGATAGATAAAATACAGTAGCTTCTTATCCTTATCTTCTGTCTATCACTAGATTTTCAGATTATACGATCTTCACTACTTTCATCGGAAATAAGTCTTAGTAACAGACTGTTTGGTTATTGATGGTGATATAAACAAGGTTGTTTTTATTGTAATGATTCCATATAAATCGCAAATCTGACTATTTTAAGACTCATAAAAATATGTATTTATTTTCTAAATCGGGAAATATTATGAGCCAAATGTGTCACGTGCTCATTACGTCATAGTCGAATCGGTTATGTGAAGAAGCGCCGTTAATGGACATGCCGATCGTGGGGCGGTGGTTAGGGCACGGCGCCTGGATGTGTTAGGCAGGTGCTAAAAATCTTTTTTTTTTTATTCTTTTTTTTTTTTTTTGCTTTTTTCTTTTTTTTTTTTTTTGCTTTTTTTTTTTTTCCTTTTCCCTTTTCTCTTTCCTTTCTCTTTTTTTTTTTTTCTTTTTTTCTTTTTTTCCTTTTTTCTTTTCTTCTCTTTTCCCCTTTTTTTTTTTCTCTCTCTCTCTCTCTCTTTCTTTCTTTTCTTTTTTCTCCCTTTTTTTCGGTTTTTTTTTTTTTCTCTGCCTTTTTTTCTTTTTTCTTTTTTTTTTTTTTTTTTTCTTTTTTTGTTGTTCCTTCCCTCTTTTTTTTTCTTTTTTTCTTCCCTTTTTTATTCTTTTTTTTTTTCTTCTTTTTTTTTGTTTTTTTTGGTTTTGTTTCCTTTACGTGTTGTTTGTTTTTTTATTTTTGTATTTTTAGTTAAAAATATTTTATTTTTGTGTTTATTCATGTAGGTGTAGGGGTTTTTGTTTGGGGTTTTATTCATTAGTGTTTATGTGTTCCTTTTGGTGTGTTTCTGACGTGTATGTTTTTTTCCTTTTTGGGGTGTTTTTATGTACGTTATGTATGGTTATGTTTTGGTTATTCATGTACGTGTATATATGTGTTCATATTTGTGTGTGTATTCATTTTAGTGTATGTTGTGTTTTTTGGTTGTATTTATGTACGTGTATGTTTCCCTGTTTGTTGTATTCATGAAAGTGTATGTATGTGTTCATTTTGTGTGTGTATTTATGAAAGTGATTATGTGTTCATTTTGTGTTGTATTTATGTCGTGATTTAAAATTTTCCCCGTTTTGTTGTTTTTATGTACGTGTATGTATGTTTCCTTTTGTTTGTATTCATGTGTGATTATGTGTTCATTTTGTGTGTAAAAAATGTCGTGATTTATGGGGTTTTTTTGTTGTATCATGTACGTGATGTTTTTCATTTTTTTTTGTATTCATGTCGTGTATGTATGTTTCCCTTTTGTTTTGTATTCATGTACGTGTTTTTGGTTTTTTTTGGGGTTTTCTGTTTGTTTTTTTTTATTCATGTAGTGTATTTTATGTGTTATTTTTGTGTGTATTTATGTCGTGTATTTTTTTCAATTTTTTTGTGTATTCATTAGTGTATGTATGTGTTCCTGTTTGTGTGTATTCATTGGTTTTTATGTGTTCATTTTTTGTGTGTATTAAAGTGTTAGATGTGAAATTTTGTTTTGTATTCATTACGGTATGTATGTTTCCCTTTTTGGGGTGTATTTATTGGGGATTTTTTTTTAAAGTTTTATTAAACCCCCTGTATGTATGTTTCCGTTTGTTTGTATTTATGTACGTTTTATTGTTCATTTTGTGTGTGTTTTTTTTCCATTATGTGTTATTTTGTGTTTTTTCCTTTTTTTTTTGTGTGTTGTTTTCATTGTGTATGTTTTTTTTCCCCGTTTGTGTTTTTTTTCCCTGTGTGATGTTTTTCCCTTTTTGTTGTTTCAGTACGGGTGTATGTTTCCCGTTTTTTTGTTTGTGTGTATTTTCCAATTTTTTTCCGTGTATGTGTGTGTTCATGCCTGTGTGTCTGACCGTAAACCCTTTGACACCTTGCTACCTCTGCCCCTCCCTCTGACCCCCCCCCCTGACCCCCCCCCCCTTATCTCGGCTGTGACTTTATCGCCTCATAATTTTATTACTGCTTCCGAGCTGTCAAACCAAGCATGATATATTTTCTAGGGGGGGGAAGTTTTTTTTTCTTTAAAAAAGGAAATTTTTTCAATGGATAAAACTGTGTTTTTTTTTTTCCCTGTTTGTTTTGTTTTTCTTTTTTTGTACTATTGTATTGTTATATTTCCTTTTTTTTTTGTTTTTTCTTTTTTTCCCCCCCTTTTTCGTTTTTCTGTCTTTTCCGCTCTTTTCCGCCCCCCATCTCTCCTCTCTTTACTTCTTCTCCCCTCTTTCTCTCTTTTCTCTCTCTTCTCTTTCCCCCTTTCCCCCCCCCCCTTTTTTTTTTCTCTTCCTTTTTCTCTCCCCCCTCTTTTTTCCCTCCTTCTTTGTTTTTTCTGTTTTATAAATCTTGGTTTTCTGGGGCAAAATTTTAGGGCTTAAAAATTTCCTTATATTTTTTTTTCAAATTTTACCCCCTTTTTTTTTTGCCCTTTTTTTTTTTTTAAAAAAAAAATAAAAACACCATCCCCAAACCCACCCCCCAAA
>NC_091589.1:1041313-1046313 GCF_042767895.1 Penaeus vannamei
AAAAGTATTATATATATATATATATATATATATATATATATATATATATATATATATATATATATATATGTATGTATGTATGTATGTATGTATGCATGTATGTATATACATACATATATATGTACGTATATGCACACATATGTATATATATATATATATATATATATATATATATATATATATATATATATATATATATGTATGTATGTATGTATGTATGTATTTATGTATATGTGTGTATGTGTTTATGTGCATATATATGTATGTAAATATGCATATCATTGGATGAAAAGTCAGATCCCCAATCAGACTGTTACACATGACAGCCAAGAGAACGTCACTGACATCAACACACGAGTCACATCCTCTCGAGTCTTTCAGGAGAGCAAATCACCTGAAATCATTTGCGTTAGTTGTGTTGCCTCGAGGTTGCACATAACGACTTGTTTTGAACATCCGGGACCTGCAGCTCAGTCTCTTTCTTTTCTATTTTTTTGTTTTTTCTCTCTCTCTCTTGTTATGCCTTATTTCATTCCTCCTCTCCTCCTTTCGTCCGCGTGGCCTCAAGCTGGAGAAATCTGAGCGGAATTCTGTCTTTTGTAGCTATTATTATCATTATTTCTTATTAACATTTGCTATTTATCATTGTTTATTTCTACTATGTGTCTCATTATTTATTATTATCATTATTGTTATCATTATTTCTTTTTACATTTGTTATTTATCATTGTTTATTTCTATTATTTGTCTCCCTCACTCCCATCTCGTTGTCCCCAAATTTCTCCAAGATATCTCTGTGACAAATTCATCTGAAAAATAGTGTAGATTATTGTAGCTTTATGTGGGAAATTGACCGCGTGTGGTGATTTATGTGACAAAGAGCATGGATGTATAGGGTTATACATCTACGTCTATGTCTCGGCTCCCAGTATGACAAAGTATATATTTCTCGTATAAGCTGCGTTCTTAAGAGAGTCATCGAAATGCCGCAGTTACATCTCTCTATGATTGCAGACTCGACACTTTCCTGAATGAATATAACTGATCTTGATGTGTGAAATCGAGCGATTGTCGAGATAAAGCGATTTGATGCAAAGAAAAAATATTAAAGAAAGCGTACAGCAGATTACGTAGGCGATAATAACATGGAATTATGCGTAATAACAATTCAATATTTATCTATCTATCTATCCATTTATCTATCTATCTATATGTATATATACATATATATATATATATATATATATATATATATATATATATATATATATATATATATATATATATATTTATTTATTTATATATAATATATTTACACACACACACATATACATATATGGATAGACAGATATACGTAGATAGAAATAAATGCATATATATATTTACCATTTTATCCATATACATATCTACCCACCCATCTATCTGTCTTGTAGTATATGTATATATATATATATATATATATATATATATATATATATATATATATATATATATATATATATATATATATCCTGTACAGTCCTACACACAAGAACGAAGAAAGGAACAAGTCAAAACTAAATAATTCTGGAGTACTTTGAACGTCAATGGCGAGGAAGTGGTCACGTGACTCCAAGAGGCCTTTTGATATATCAGAAATTCGAGGCTGTTAGTGTGTCTGTACGAAAGCTAAAGTGTATTTCGCTCTCTATCTATATATCTATCTATCTATCTATCTATTTCTCTTCTGTATCCCTCCCTCTTTCCTCTCCTCTCTCTCCCACTCGCTTTCCTCTCTCTCTTTCTCTTCCTTTTTCTCTCTCTTTCTCTCTCTCTCTATCTCTCTCTCTCTCTCTCTCTCTCTCTCTCTCTCTCTCTCTCTCTCTACTCTCCTCTCTCTCTCTCTCTCTCTCTCTCTCTCTCTCTCTCTCTCTCTCTCTCCCTTTCTCTCCTCCCACCCTCTTTCTCCCACTCTCTCCCTCTCTCTCTCTCTCTCTCTCTCTCTCTCTCTCTCTCTCTCTCTCTCTCTCTCTCTCTCTCTCTCTCTCTCTCTCTCTATCTCTCTCTCTCTCCCTCTCTCCCACCCTCTTCCCTCTCTCTCCCACCCTCTTTCCTCTCTCTCCCACCCTCTTTCCTCTCTCTCCCACCTTCTTTCCTCTCTCTTTCCCACCCTCTCTCCTCTCTCTCCCTCCCTCTTTCCCTCTCTTTATGAGGAGCTTATGCTGGAACATAGGGTACGTGGAGTGCAAAGACGCGGCCCCAGGAATGATTACGTAATGTAGGGTTTGTTTCTACTTTCATAACTTTAGAGACGGAATTAAAAGGGAAAATCGTCTAAATTCTCAGTTGTTATCACGTGTTTCCTAATAGTTCTGTGAATTAAGGATAATGATTATCATTATTATTGTTACTATGATTATTGTTATTGTTTTTGTTATTATTATCATTACTGGTTTTGTTTTCAGTTTTATGTTTAACTATATGATTATTATCATTGTTTTCTAATCTTCACTTTTTGCTTTTCTCTTTTTTCTACTACTATTTTTTTCCCTTTTCTAATCTGTCCTCTATAATCATCTCATTTTTCTTTCCTTTTTTCAACTTTTTTATATGTTCTTTCGTCTTCTCTTCATTTCTTTCTCTCTCTCTTTCCATCTATCTCTTCCCCTCATCGCTTTTTGTATTTTTTTTAGTTTTTTTCCCTTTTGACATCTGAATCCTTTTCATCAGTCTTATTGTTTTCTCCTTCCCCCTGTCTTTTCTGTTCACTTGGTTTTGAGCTTTTCCTTTGTACGGTTCTCCATAGGTGTAAATCTTCGCTGGTCGAGTCTCTGTCTTTTAATATTACTATGCAAGTGGTTTTTGCTTATTTTTGCTTTATTTTTTTATATTGCGTGTGTGTGTTTTTACTTTTCTGATGCTTTATGTTTGCTCGAGTTTTATCTCTTTCTCGATCCCCCCCCCCCCCCCACCACCACCGTCTTTCTCTCTCTCTCTCTCTCTCTCTCTCTCTCTCTCTCTCTCTCTCTCTCTCTCTCTCTCTCTCTCTCTCTTCTCTCTCTCTCTCTCTCTCGCTCGCTCGCTCTCTCTCTCTCTCTCTCTCTCTCTCTCTCTCTCTCTCTCTCTCTCTCTCTCTCTTTCTCTCTCTAACACATACACACTCTTTCTCTATCTATTTTTTATCTCTTTCTCTGTCTCCTTTCTCTCTCACTCACATTCTGAGGGTTTTTTTTCTCATACACACAAGCACACACAAACTCTCTCTCTCTCTCTCTCTCTCTCTCTCTCTCTCTCTCTCTCTCTCATATTCTCTCTCTCTCTCTCTCTCTCTCTCTCTCTCTCTCTCTCTCTCTCTCTCTCTCTCTCTCTCATATTCTCTCTCTCTTTGTCTATTTCCCTCTGTCAATAGGAACTGTACCATTGTCAGTAAATTGACTCCTGTCGACTCCCAACAGTTTCGTAACATTTTGGTTATAGAACAAAGGAAACGAGCTCATTATATCATTATCAAAGACCATTATTAAGCTTGTCCTTTCATAACAGAGCTCTACAATCTTAGCTGTTGATTTGAGGTTCAGATCTGACTTTGTAATTCAGTTTCATGAAGTTAAACCGCAATTAAACATCAGCTATGAAAATAATAACAATAATAATAATAAATGAAAACACTAATGATACATCCAAGCCACATATACCATTTATGCTTCATCTCCGTTGTTTGCTAAATAAAAGTAAAGAAGAAAAGTAATATGTATTGCTTTGATGAATTAGATTTTACAGTATATATTGATAATACTTTTTATTTACCTTATTGACTAAAATGGCATCAATGCAGTGGAAGAGAAAATACTTTTTATCATTATATATATATTTTTTCTTTTTTCTTTTTCTTTTTTCCTTTTTTTTATATTTCAAAAGAAAGTTATAACTAATCAGTCAGATCTTTGTGAGTGAATGAAAAAAAATGTCGCTAAAACGCAGTCAGATATTTTTATTCATTAGTAAAATAACAAAGGAACATAACAGACCTTAAACCATTTAAACACACGTTACTTTTTTTTATCTTCTAAACTTCTCGTTAACAAGACGAAAATTATTCATCTTGAAATAACTTAATTGTGAATGCATTTATTTCAACATTTCTTGATCAGATATAGTCTAAATACGAATGAATAACTTCTCATGTAATTGTCACAAGTACATAGGATAACATTTACACATTTTCAGTAAAATGAGCAAAATGCATCAGCTCTTTTTGTACTAAAACCTTCAGAGAGAAAATATATATATATAATCCTTTTGGTTCAAGCAGATTACCGTTTTTACTCATTTTGTAATTCTTATATATATATATATATATAGATAGATAGATAGATAGATAGATAGATAGATAGATAGATAGATAGATAGATAGATAGATAGATAGATAGATAAATAGATAGATAGATAGATAGATAGTTAGTGTGTGTGTGTATGTGTGTATGTGTGTGTGTGTGTGTGTGTGTGTGTGTGTGTGTGTGTGTGTGTGTGTGTGTGTGTGTGTGTGTGTGTGTGTGTGTGTGTGTATGTGTGTGTGTGTGTGTGTGTGTGTGTGTGTGTGTGTGTATGTGTGTGTGTGTGTGTGTGTGTGGGGGGGGGGGGGGGGTCTACATATATGTATATATGTGTGTGTGGATGTGTCTGTGTAGTTATTGATGAATGTATTTTTATGCGTTCGTATATTTATCCCTGAATGAATCCCTCAAATTGCCTAGTATCATATTAATATCAAATCTTCTAATACGATTCCTAAGTGCTTTCTTTCCTATGACTTCCAATCCCTTCAGGTAACTTCTAATTACCTCTTTTACTTCTTCTCTTTCTTCCAAAGGTATTCGAATTCCCTCAACCATTCTCTCTAAAGGCTGTAATTCGATAGACTTTGCCGTTTTTTTCGACTTTGGGGATTTTATTACTTTTAGCCTTTTTTCACTATAATTGGGCTTAATAATTATCATTATTATCATTTTTGTCATCTCTTT
>NC_091589.1:1056313-1058813 GCF_042767895.1 Penaeus vannamei
TCCGAATCGGCAGGAAAAGAGAGCCTCCGACGGTGGCAACAGGTGTTGGAAGAGCGAGAGGCACGCCGCCGTGGCAACAGATGTCAGAACATAAAGAATACTATTACAAACATAAAAAATATATATATATACACACCTCATACCCACCAACGTCTCACCCAAACCGTACCCCCACACACATACCTGTTGGACCCGAGACCACGGTGATTCATGGGGGGTCCCGTCCGTGCGTGCGTGCGTATATACGTGTGTGTGCGCGCGTGTGCGTTCGCGAGTGTGTGCGAGCTCTCTCCCCCTCTCTCCCTCTCTCTCTCCTACTCTCTCTCTCTCTCTCGCCTACTCTCTCTCTCTCTCTCGTTCTCTCTCTCAGCCTCACACACGCTGCTCGACTGCGCTGGTGTTGAGATCCCTCCCGCTGTTGCTCTCGAACCAGCCCGGAGTTTGAGTTCGTGGAGCCGTTGCATCGCGGTTTCTTGTGTCGCGATTTCACTGTGGTTTTTGTTTGGGTTTTGCGAGTGCAGATTCCGTTTTTTTTTTGTGTTTATTTAATCTTTTGTTTTTATTGCGATTATTTTTTTTGTTTATACTGCTGTTTCTTAAGGACAGGTAATGGAAGTGATGTTCAAATTAGAAGTGGTTTGATGTTTTATATTGGTAGAATAATGATAATGACAGTAATGATAAAGATAATAGTAAAAAATGATTATGATAATCTAAAAACGATGATAGTGATAATGACAACAACAAATATGATAATGATGATAATGATAACAATGATGATAATAACATTGATGCTAATATAGAAAATTGCAATAAAGTTGATGATTATGATATTGATAATGATGAATATGATGATATGATAACAACAGTAATGATGATGATGATGATAAGTGATAATAATGATCATGATATCATTGATGATAAAGATGATGATGATGATAGTTATGAAAATGATGAAGATAATGATAATAAAGATGACAGTAATATCAAGGATGATGATAATGATCTTGTTTATATTAGAAATAATAATAATGATAGTAGCGGTAGTAGTGATGATAATAATCATTATTACAATAATAATGATAATCATAATAGTGATAATATGAGTAATAGTAGTAGTGGTAATAATAATAAAAGTAATAATAATAATAATAATAATAATAATAATGATAATAATAATAATAACAACAGTAGCAATAATACTAGCAATGGTAGGAATCATTATCACCAATATGATTCATAGTACAAGTATATTTTCTTATTATCATTATCACTGTTATACCATCGTCATTGTTATCATCAATATTATCATCATGATTATTGTTATCATTACAATTAATGTAATTATCATCATTATCATCTCTATCGCAATCATTATTATTTCTTTATCAATATCATCATCATTGTTATTATAGATAATAAAAATGATAATCGTTCCACTATCATTATTCAATTTAATCTTTATTGTTCTAGCTTTTATCATTATCATTATCATTGTCATTGTTATTATCATTATCATAATTGTTATCATTAATGTCATCATTCTCCATATCACTGATGTCATTATTATCATGATCATCATCATTGTCACTATGATTGTTATTACTGCTATCGTAAATCTTATTACTAGTATTATCATTCTTATTACTCTCATTATTATTTTCATTGTTATTATTTATATTGTTATTATCATCCACATTTTTATTATCATCATTATTATTATTATCATCATTATTATCATTATAATCATTATCATCATTATTATCATTATTATTATCATTGTTATTATCATCTTACTTACTATCATTATCATCATTATTGTCATGACTATCATTGTTATCAATGTAATTGAAATTATCAACATTAAGATCATTACCATTTTTACTACAATTATTGTTGTTATTGTTATTGCTTCTCTCTCTCTATCTATCTATCTATCTATCTCTATCTATCTATCTATCTATCTATCTATCTATCTCTGTCTATCTATCTCTCTGTCTCTCTCTCTCTCTCTCTCTCTCTCTTTCTTTCTCTCTCTCTCTCTCTATCTCTCTCTCTCTATCTATCTATCTATCTATCTTTCTCTTCTCTCTCTCTCTCTCTCTCTCTATCTCTCTCTCTCTCTCTCTCTCTCTCTCTCTCTCTCTCTCTCTCTCTCTCTCTCTCTCTCTCTCTCTCTCTCTCTCTCTCTCTCTCTCTCTCTCCCAATTTTCTTTCTTTCTTTCTTTCTTTTTTCTCTGTCTTTTTCTCTGTCTTTCTCTCTCTCTTTCTCTTTTTTCTCTGTCTCTCCCTCTCTCTCTCTCTCTCTCTCTCTCTCTCTCTCTCTCTCTCTCTCTCTCTCTCTCTCTCTCTCTCTCTCTCTCTCCCTCTCTCTCTCTCTCTCTCTCTCTCTCTCTCTGCTCTCTCTCTCTCTAGTTCTCTCTCTATCTATCTATCTATCTATCAATCTATCTATCTTTTTCTCACTCATTCTCTCTCTAGCAATCAATTGATCTCTCCC
>NC_091589.1:1063813-1066313 GCF_042767895.1 Penaeus vannamei
TCTCGACTTTCCCTATTATCGTTGTTATCATTATTGATATCGTTATCTTTATTGCTATTTTTATAGTTACCTCTATTATTATTATCATTATTATCATGGTGTTCATCTTTATTGCTATTATTAGCACAATTATCATCATTAGAATAATTACTATTACTATCATCACCACCATTATTCTAACTTTCATCATTATCATTATTTTAACTTTCATTATTATCATTATTTTAACTTTCATTATTATCATTATTTACCTTTTTCATAATGATGATAGTAATAGTAGTAATAATGATAATGATATCAATAAAAATAATTACGACAACTTTAGCAATGATAATGACGATAATTTCGACAACTATAATTACAATAAACATTATCATTTTTTACCATATAGATTTTCCTTATTACCTATACTCTTATCAGTGTTATTATTATAGTCATTATGATTGTCATTACTATTGTTATGATCATTAGTCTTACTGTCGTTATTGTTCTCATAATATACGTTATCATCATTATCATAATTATTATCAGCAATTTTATTGCTGTTGCTTTTGTTGTTATTGATTTGTTATCATTATCATTATAGTCATTATCATTATCAAGGATCACATGACTCTTACTCTCTCTCTCTCTCTCTCTCTCTCTCTCTCTCTCTCTCTCTATCTATCTATCTATCTATCTATCTCTCTCTCTCTCTCTCTCTCTCTCTCTCTCTCTCTCTCTCTCTCTCTCTCTGTCTCTCTCTCTCTCTGTTTCTCTGTCTCTCTGTCTCTCTCTCTCTCTCTCTCTCTCTCTCTCTCTCTCTCTCTCTCTCTCTCTCTCTCTCTCTCTCTCTCTCTCTCTCTCTCTCTCCACTTTTCCCCATTCTATCCCTCCCCCTTTCATCCTCTCTCCCCTCTCCAATTTTCTCTTTATCCCAAATCTCTATACCTCTCTTCTCTCCCTTCTCCCCTCCCTCTATCCTCCCCTCTCATCTTCTCCTCCTACCACCGCTATTCTTCCCTCTCCGCTTACCCAAATCATCCTCCTTCCCTTTATTCCTCATTCTCAACATTATTGCAGAAGGGAGCAGTCATTCCAACGTTTCTCATTATACCGTTTGGCCGAGAAAACGTTCCTTGCTCTCTGGGCCAAACGTTTCTGCTTCTGCTTTCCAATCAACTTGATGCTTGATGTGCTCGGCGGATTGGAGTTGCGGAGTGGAGCGGGAGTCGGGATTGGGCTGGGCTTTGTTTGTTTATTTTTTGTGGTATTTTATTTTATTTATTTTTTTTTTTTATTTCGTTTTTTTTTGGGGGGTGGGGGTGCTGTCTGTTTGTCTGTCTGGGTTTTGGTCTGTCTGTTTGGGTGTCTGTCTCTCTGTCTCTCTGTCTCTGTCTCTGTTTCTCTCTCTCTCTCTCTCTCTCTCTCTCTCTCTCTCTCTCTCTCTCTCTCTCTCTCTCTCTCTCTCTCTCTCTCTCTCTCTCTCTCTCTCTCTCTCTCTCTCTCTCTCTCTCTCTGCCTCCCCCATTTCTCTCTCTTCCTTCATTATAACATCCCACAAGAAACCACACTCATAAGTATAAGCCAAAAAAAAAAAAAAAAATCGAAAGAAAAAAAAAGAAAGAAAAAAAATGCTTCTTTTGCAAGTCCTTTGAAGTTAATAAGGTTAGTTATGCCTCCGCTCTAAGCATTTATTTTTTTTTTCCTTTTTTTCATAATCATCATTTTCCTCTGTGAGTCTGTGTATGTGTGTACGTGTATGTGATTTCTTGTGTACATTCCGCTGTGTGTGTGTGTGCTTTTGTACGTGACTTCTTTAAAAAAAAAAAAAAAAAAAAAAAAAAAGGAGGGGGGGAGGGGGATTGAAGATGAAGATTAGGAACAAGATATATTGGGAAGAAAGAGGTGTGGAAAGGTAGGAGACAATAGGGGTTTGGAAATTGATTCTCTCTCGCTCTCTTTTTTTTATTCTCTCGCTTTCTCTTTATTTTTCTTCCTTTCTTTCTTTCTCTCGCTCGCTCTCGCTCTCTTTCTTTATTTCTTCCTTTCTCTGTCTTTTTTTTCTCGTTCTCTCTCTCTCTCTATCTATCTATCTATCTATCTATCTATCATCTATCTATCTATCTATCTATCTATCTATCTATATATCTATTCATCTATCTATCCTCCTATTTATCTAACTATCCCTCCCTCCCTTCCCGACCTCCCTCCCTCCCTCCTTCATCCCCCTCCCCCCTCCCCCCCATTCTCAGAGTGAATAGTCAAAGTGCAGAGGTTACATAAGAGGATGGGGGGGGAGGGGGGTGAAGAGCGAGGGGGGGAAAGGAGGGAGTGAGGAGAGGAGGAGAAAGAATGTGAGGCGGGGAGAGCGTGGGATCAGGAATGCAGTAGGACGCAGGAGTTGTGGAGAGTGAGTGGGAGTAAGGAAGAATGGGAGAAAAGGGGGAAGGGAGGGGGAGAGGGAGGAGTGCATGTGGGGAGGGAGGAGTAGTGGAGAGTGAGTGGGAGGGGAGGGGAG
>NC_091589.1:1091313-1093813 GCF_042767895.1 Penaeus vannamei
TTTTTTTCAGACTCTAAGGCGCTTATGCGTTCCCACTCGATAAAAAAATAGGATTGGAATCTGCGTAATTGGTCGGTAATAATTTCATGTGAAAGACTCCATTGCAGAGGAGATTTCACGTCGGTTTTTATTTTAAGTTTTTTTTTTTTCTTCTTCTTCTTCTTGTATTTCGAGAGTCGGTTTTTATTATCATTATTATTTTTTTCTTTTCTTTTCTTTTTTTGTATTTCCAGAGTCGGTTTTTATTATCATTATTATTATTCTTTTATATTTTTCGTTTTTTTTTTTTTTTTTTTGTATTTCCAGTGTCGGTTTTTATTATCAATATTATTATTCTTTTATTTTTATTTATTTTTTTTTTCTTTTGTATTTCCAGAGTCGGTTTTTATTTTATTTTTTCGTTTTTGTATTTCCAAAGTCGGTTTTTATTTTTTCGTTTTTTTTTTTTCTTGTATTTCCATAAAGTAAGTTAGGGTTGCAATTTACATAAATTTTGGTTTTCTTTTTTATATCATTTTATGGTGTTTTTCGTTATCTTTCGTGCTTGATTTTGTAGTATTGGTATAATAGTAATGATGGCTCACTAATAGTAGTGACAGTGACTTTGGCGTAATGATATTAAGGTAATAATAGTAACTGTAATTGTGATATAAGGAATTTGAGTATATAGTAGTAGGGTTATACTGAAAGTAATAGGAATATTAACAGCCATAGTAATGATAGTGGTAGCAGCTGTGGTAGTAAGACTAGATGTAATAGCAATAATAGCAGCAATGGTTGTAGTAATATTAAAAGAAAACAGTAGTACCAATAGTAATAGTATTAATAATAATAATGATGATTTTTATAGTAGCTATAGGCTAATTTTTACAGTTGCTTGTAGTAGCAACTTCACACCAATATCCGCATGTTAAAAGTAACCTTCAATTTAGCTAGTAGTTCATGGCAGCAACAATATCCTTCTTGCTAGCAACACAGTGCCACACACACACACGCACACACACACACGCACACACACACACACGCACACGAACCACACACACACGAACACACACATACACGCACACAAACGCACACACACGAACACACACCCACACACACACACACACACGCGCGCGCACACACACACACACGAACACACACGAACACACACACACACACACACACACACACACACACACACACACACACACACACACACACACACACACACACACACACACACACACACACACACACACACACACACACACACACACACACACACACACACACACACACACACACACGCACACACACACCCTTCCATCATGGCACTGAAGGTCGGCACATCACGTGACCGCTCGCCTCCACACATCCCGAAAATCCTGGTGCGGGTGTGTTGACAAATCCTGTTTTGGCAAATATGCAAAATGCGTTTTTTTTTTTTTTTTTTTTGTTATATATATATTTTTTTTCGCATTTTTGTTTTTTTTGCAATAGGGTAGGGGGAAGGGGCAAGAAAGAAGGGAGGGGGAGGAGAAGGGGAGGGGGGAGAGAGAGATGCAGTGGGGATATTTTGATAATGGAATTCGTATATTTTTTGTATCTTTCTGTGTGTGTGTTTGTTTGGATTTATGTGTGCTTATGGTTCTTCGTTTGTGTGTGCGTGCGTGGATATTGTGTAAGTGTACGTGTGTTTTAGAATGATAATAATAATGATAATAATGAAAATGATAATGATAGTAATAAGAATAATGATGATAATGATAATAAGAATAATAATGATAATAATAAATGATAATGATAATGATAATAATGATAAATAATAAATGATAATAATAATAATAATGATAATAATAATAATAATAATAATAATAATAATAATAATAATAATAATAATGATAATAATAATAATAACAATAATAACAATAATGATAGTAATAATAATAATAATAATAATAATAACAATAATAATAATAATAAATCTAGTAAAGATATACTTACAAAAGCAACCTTATCACTCTACAACATTGTCATTCCCGTGTCTAACAGAGTAAGGTACAGTTGATACATAATATCTACTTGTATGGCACTTTGATTCACATAGTTTGGTGTCTACGTATCAATCTACGTATCTTATATTTATTTACGTGTCTTGTATTGTTTATGTATTAATTTGCATATTTTGTACTGTTTATGTATCAAATTATGTATCTATCTATCCATCTGTATCTGTCTCTCAAGCTATATATCTATCTATCTATCTGTCTATCTGTATCTGTCTCTCAAGCTATCTATCTATCTATCTATCTATCTGTTCCTGTCTCTCAAGCTATCTATCTATCTATCTATCTATCTATCTATCTATTTATTTATCTATCTATCTATTCCAAGAGAATATTTCTGTTTAGAATATTCTCTCCGATCTCCTAAGATCTAAACCATCTAATTTGATGGTTTCAAAGTTATGTATGTGTGTGGGTGAGTGTGTGTCTGTGTGTGTGTGTGGGGGGGGGGG
>NC_091589.1:1121313-1126313 GCF_042767895.1 Penaeus vannamei
CTGGTTTTGACACAGTTTCTTTCGCTCCTGTCAGTCCTTTTTGAAGTAGGGGGGGAGTGGGGGGAGGGGGGATCTCTCTTTCAATTTGTGTATCTGAAAATCTTGGTTTTGTTTTATTTATATATTTTTTCTCTCTCTTTCTCTGTCTGTCTAGCTGTCTTTTAAGAGTGGAAGGAGGTAGTAGAGAGGGTGAGGGAGGCAAGAGAAGAAGGAGGTAGGAGGGAGGGAGAGGGAGGTAAGAGTGGAAGAAGGTAGGAGAGAGGGAGAGGGAGGCAAAAGAGGAAGGAGGTAGGAGAGAGGAAGGAGGTAGGAGGGAGGGAGAGGGAGGTAGGAGGGAAGGATGGGGTGGGGTTAAGAGAGGGTGGAGGAAGTGGAGGAAGGAGGATGGGGGAGGGAGGGAGCGTGTGTACCTCGCGAATGGCATTGTCAAAAAAGGAAAAGAGGCAGAGGATAAAAGAGAATGGAGGAAGGGAAGAGAGAGACGAGTTGCTTTGCGAGAAGGAAACAGTAAGATAGACTAATTTTCCGTCTCCTTACCCCTCCCCCTCTTCTCTCTCTCTCTCTCTCTCTTTCTCTCTCTCTCTCTCTCTCTCTCTCTCTCTCTCTCTCTCTCTCTCTCTCTCTCTCTCTCTCTCTCTCCCTCCCTCCCTCTCTCTCTCTCTCTCTCTCTCTCTCTCTCTCTCTCTCTCTCTCTCCCTCTCTCTCTCTCTCAAATCACCATGCAAATATTCACACCGTCGACACTAGCATATATTTTTAGAGAATATGCATGAAGTATCATTCTCTCTCGCGCTGACCTTCTCCCCGAAAAAAAAAATGCCATTCTCTCCGAATCGATTTCAGCGCAAATATTTGTCGTTATAGAATTTCGCTTTGAGCTTCCGTAAAAAAAAAAAAAAAAAAAAAGAGGAAAAGGAAAAGAAGTACAAGGTATGAGAGCGTGTCTGTTTGCCTTCCTGTTGAGGGCCTGTGTACGTGTCTGAGTGAAGGCAAATACGTGTACAGATTCCCGTGTGCAGAATCAGATTACTTGTTTGCATTATCTATATATATATCTGCCGTTTGAATTATCTCTCTCTCTCTCTCTCTCTCTCTCTCTCTCTCTCTCTCTCTATATATATATATATATATATATATATATATATATATATATATATATATATATATATATATCTGCCTATTTACCTTCCTGTCTGCCTATATACACACATGCTCAATCACGTACGCACATATGGATATATACATGCATACCTAATTGCATATGTATACACTTGCATGCATATATTCACACATACATACATGTATGCATGGATACACATTCATGATTATATATGCGTGTGTGCGTGTGTGCATGCGTGTGTGTGTGTGTGTGTGTGTGTGTGTGTGTGTTTGTGTTTGTGTGTGTGTGTGTGTGACGGAATTTTATAAACATAAATTATTATATATTCTTAGAAAGTTTACTGATACCAATTTATCTATATCAATTTTAATACGGGTAGCATGATATAATGGTCTTCAGGCTAGTGCAGTGGATTCAATTAACTCCTCTGCTCAGTATGTGCCAAAGCTACAATAATCATAGAAACATTCTTAACCATTATTATTATTATTTTAATTCGATAAACAAATGATAACAAACATGTGGCATAGCACAACATAAATCTTAGCAACAGATCATAAAATAATAAAAACAACCCATACTCTGCAGTAACGTAATTAAAATAAAAAAGTTAGCTCTACACCCTCCCTTCACTTACTAATCAAAAGTCAATTATCATTACCAAAAATAAATAAATAAATAGATAAATAAAAATCCAGCGTTTGACGGCATCAAGAGACAAAATAATAATAATAAAATAAATAAATAAATAAAAAATCCAGCGTTTGACGGCATCAAGAGAGTCACCCCTTTCTGCCCATATCGTTCAGTTATATATTTGAACATCAAGCGATCGCTCCCTTCCTTTCAACTTTTATCATCTTCCTTCTGTACACTTAATCTGACATTTTATGAATTCTCAATCTATTCCACTTAATCTGACATTTTATATATATATATATATATATATATATATATATATATATATATATATATATATATATATATATATGTGTGTGTGTGTGTGTGTGTGTGTGTGTGTGTGTGTGTGTGTGTGTGTGTGTGTGTGTGTGTGTGTGTGTGTGAAGAGAAATGATGAGAGAGATGATAAGATATAGACAAATATATTTATGTAGCTAAAGATTCAGAAAAAAACACGTAGGCAACCAGGATGGCAGACAAATTAACGATCACAGATTATGAACGTATTTCCGAGTGTGTGTACCTTCTGTATTTATAAGTATTCGCGGATGAATCTGTCAATCTGTCTAACGATCTTTTTCTCGCTTATTCCCATTTTCTCTCTGTACATATATATATATATATATATATATATATATATATATATATATCCAAACACATCATACGGGAAAGCCTATTAAAAGAAAAGAAAAGAAAAAGAAGAAAAAGAAGAAAAAAAAAAAAAAAAAAATATATATATATATATATATATATATATATATATATATATATATATATATATATATATGTACATACATATATATACACACACATATATACATATCCTTTCCTCTTATTTTCGCTCTTCTGAGCAAATACCCGGAGGCGTCGGAAAGATTTTTTTTTAGTTATCTTTTTATTTCTTCCTTTTTTTTCTTTTTTTTTCCGATACTTCCTCGTCTGTGCCTGACTCTCCCCCTTCGCTTTCGTCTTTGAGGGTGACAGCTTCTGTGTGCTGTCGATACTTGGGGGAGGAGGGAGGGAGGGGGAGGGGGAAGGAGGAGGAGGGAGGAGGGAGGGAGGGAGGTGAGAGTGTAGGTGGGAGGTAGAAGGAGTTAGATTGGGGGAGGAGAGAGGGAGGAAGAAAGGGAGGGTGTAAGAGGAAGGGGAGGTAGGTTGGGGGAGGAGGGAGGAAGAGAGGAGACGGTGTAGGAGGGAGGAAGAAAGGAGACGGTGTAGGAGGGAGGAGGAAGGGAGGTAGGTTGGGGGAGGAAGAAAGGGGAGGGTGTAGGAAGGAGGAGGAAGGGGAGGTAGGAGGTAGGATGGGGGTGGAGGGAGGAAGAAAAGGGTGTAGGAGGGGAAATTAGGAGGTAGGAAGAGGGAGGGTGGGAGAGGATGGTTAGGAGTAGGAAGGAGGTGGATGAGGGAGGTAGGAGGGAGGGGAAGGAAGTGGAGATAGGAGAGGTAGAATAGGGGAGGTAGGTAAGAGAGGGAGAGAGTAGGGAGAGAGGCGGAGGCAAAAGAGATAGGGTTGAGAAGGAGGCAGATGAGAGGGAGGTGGAAGAAGGAGGGAGACAAAAGGAGATGGAGCGAGGGAGAAAAATAACCAATAAGAATGACGGTTTGAGGGAGGGGAAGGAGATCCCCGCCTCTTTCCCCTCCCTCATTCCGAAAGAGGGAGATGAAAGGGAATAAGAAAGGGAGAATAAGACCGGAGGCGGGATGGGGGGGGAGGAGGGGAGGGAAGGATAGGACACGGCAGGAAAGGGGTAAAAAGGGGATTGGAGGGGGAGGGGGAGGAATGTGACCCTGGGAAGGATATAGAAGGGAGGCAACAAATGGATAGGAAAAGCAGGAAGGGAAATGAGGAAGAGTTAACAGAAGAAAATGAGGAAGAGATAAGAAAAAGAAATGGGGAGAGATAATAACAGGATACGGGGAAGAGATTAAAGAAGGTATAGGGTAGGAGTAGAAAGAGGAAGGAGAAGGAAACATCGAATGTATGGTGGGAGGAAGGAATGGGGGAGGAAACAGGCGAAGGAAGGAGACGGGAGAGACGTAAGTGGGAGGGAGAGAAAGGGAGAAAAGGGAGGGAAGCGAGGAGGAAGGGTAGAAACAGAAGGGAGAAGGGAAAGGGTCTGGGGAATAGGGGTAGTAGGTAAGAGGAGAGGTGTGGAGGAAGGAGAGAAGAAGCGGTAGATGATAAAAAAGAAGTGGAAGGGAAGAAGACAGGCAGGAGGTTGTGGGTGAGGTATAGGAGAAGGGAAAAGATCAGAGCAGGAAGAAGAGGAGGGGTGTGTCTGTGTGCGTGTGTGTGTGTCTGTGTGCGTGTGTGTGTGTGTCTGTGTGCGTGTGTGTGTGTGTCTGTGTGTGCCTGTGTGTGTGTGTCTGTGTGTGCCTGTGTGTGTGTGTGACTGTAAGTGTGTGTATGCCTGTGTGTGTGTGTGTTCATGAGTGTGTGTGAGAGAGAGAGAAAGTGTGTGTCTGTGTGTTTTTGTGTGTTTCTATGTCTGTGTGTCATTGTGTGTCTTAGTGAGTGTCTGTGTGTATTTGCGAGTGTGTGTATGTGTGTGTGTGTTTGTGTGTGTGTGTGTGAGAGAGAGAGAGAGAGAGAGAGAGAGAGAGAGAGAGAGAGAGAGAGAGAGAGAGAGAGAGAGAGAGAGAGAGAGAGAGAGAGAGAAGAGAGAAGAGAGAGAGAGAGCGTGTATATAAGCGTGCGTATATTTCTGTATGTGTCTGTGCGTCATTGTGCGTGTGTGCTTACGTGTACCCCATGTATACCCAAGAAGCAAGAGAAGGACACACGAACATGCATCCATTCAAGCACAAAGACAGAAAAAAGATCCCGAGAACGAGAGGAACGCCCAGGCCTGTTCAAGGTTCCATTTCAAAACATCGAAACAAACAAGAAGAACTTTAGCGAGAGACCGAGCAGAAGATGTCATTTCGGAGAGCAAACACCAGCAGCTGTTTAAGAAAGAGGAGCTGGAGAAGACGATAATGTCGGTCTTCTCTTTCTTTCTTTTCTCATTTCGTATGTTTTTTTTTATTATTATTATTCTTTCTGTATCTCTTTCTCTATCTTTCTCTCTCTATCTATCTATCCATCTCTCTCTCTCTTTCTCTCTTTCTCCCTCTCTCTCTCTCTCTCTTTATCTCTCCCTCCCTCCCTTCCTCCCCTCCCCTCTCTCTCTCTCTCTCTCTCTCTCTCTCTCTCTCT
>NC_091589.1:1133813-1138813 GCF_042767895.1 Penaeus vannamei
CTTTCGGAAATCTGAAGAAAAAAATGGTTGGTTGTTTTTCTCTCTTTCTCTCTTTCTCTATTTCTCTGTCTCTTTCTCTGTCTCTTTTTCTGTCTCTTTCTCTGTCTCTTTCTCTGTCTCTTTCTCTGTTTCTTTCTCTGTTTCTTCCTCTCTCTCTTTCTCTGTCTCTTTCTCTCTCTCTCTCTCTCTCTCTCTTTCTCTCTCTCTCTCTTTCTCTTTCTCTGTCTCTCTCTCTCTCTCTCTCTCTCTCTCTCTCTCTCTCTCTTTCCTTATTCAAGTTGCGTAAGTTTCTTGTGCAAGGTCAGAATAAAGGCAGCATCACGTATTTAGAGATTGATAGATAGATTGATAGATAGATAGATAGAGAGAGAGAGAGAGAGAGAGAGAAAGAGAGAGAGATGGAGGAAAGGAGTATGTTTGTGTGTGTGTGTGCGTGTGTACGTATGTGTACGTGTGGGTGTGTCTGTGAGTCCCTGTGTGCGTGTCCTTGTCTATTAAATGTCTGGCTGCCAGCGCGAGACATAGATAAGGCGACAGTTCCGTTAAGATCGTAAATCCGATTTTGAAAAAGAGGAACAAATTTTACGAAAACACAGACGCCAATGTCAAGACCGGAAATCTCACGGTCTTAAAGGTCTTGAATTTTGTTAAAGAGTTTATGATCTTCTTTAAACCTATTAGTGCCATTCATACTAACTTTATTATGATTGTGTCACTGATGATGATAATTATGATTTTGATGGTTATGATGAAAGCAAATGAAGTGATTGATAATTATGATTTTGATAGTTATGATGGAAGCAACTGAAGTGATTATTATGATGATAATGATAATCATTTTAATCATAGTAGTAATGATAATACAAATCACAATTATGATAACAAAAACAAAAACTCTAAGGATAGTAATGATAATAGTGATTATATAAATGATACTAATAACAATGAAAGTAATGATAATGATGATGATAATAACAATAATGATAATGATAACAATAGTAATGATAATAATAATTATAATTATGACAATAATAACAAGAATGATAATAATAATGGTAATAATGATAATCATTATTAAAATCATTACCATCATCATTATGAAACATTGATACTACTACTAATTATAATGATAACGAAAACAGAAACAGTAATAGCGATAAGGATGTATTTGTGCTTATAATTGTTTGTTTGTTTGTTTTTTACCCTAAAACTCCCACAACATAAAATCAGACAAAAAAATCTACGAGATAATCGGGTGTTGAACAATGTATATGAATTTATGGAAGAGTATAAGAACAACAAAATGTTAAAATATTACGAAAAAGTAATAAGAAATAGGACAATAACGAATAAAAGATTAAAAAGAAACATTAAACAGAAAATATTATGAAACAGAGAACAACGAAAAAATTTAAAAATATTATGAAAAAGTAATAAGAAATAGAAAAACAACAAATAAAAGATTAAAAAGAAACATTAAACAGGAGATATTATGAAACAGAAGTAACTACGAATATTATGAAAAAGTAATAACAAACAGATGAATAAATAAAAGATTTAAAAAAAAATTAAGCAAGATATATTATGAAACAGAGAAGTAACAACGAAAAAATATATATAAATATTATGAAAAAATAATAACAAACAGAAAAATAACAAAAAAAAATTAAGCAGGCTATATTACGAAACAAAGAAATAACAACGAAAAGATACATATCAAGAAACATAAAAATAATAAGAACATTTTCATAGCAAAGGATGCAGACGACAACGGGAAACGCGTATAATAATTTGATGGAAAACTGTATAATGTCATAGAAATCAGATTTGTCCTTTTTGTGCATACCGATTCATAAATATATCAAGACGGCAATTAATGTTAGGGTCATTAGTGTCTTGAATACACATCCCGGTACTTAAGGGAGAAAGAGGGAGAGAGGGAAGAGGGAGAAAGAGAGAGGGAGAGGGAGAGGAGAGGGAGAGAGGGAGGAGAGAAAGGGAAAGAGAGGGAGAGGGGAGGAGAGAGGAGGAGAGAAAGGGAGAGGGAAGAGAGGGAGAGAGGGAGAGAGAAAGGGGAGAAGGGAGGAGAGGGAGAGGAGGAAGAGAAAGAAGGAGGAGAGGAGGAGAGATAGAGAAGAGATAAAGAGGAGGAGATGCTACGAAGAGAGAGGGAAGGAGGAGGAGGCAGAGAGAGAGATGCCAGGAGAGAGGGGAGGGGAAAGGAGGAAGGGAGTAGAGAGGAGAGAGGAGAAGAGAGGGAGAGAGAGGAGGAGATAGGAGAGAGAGAGAGAGGAGAAGAGAGATGGGGAGAGAGGTAGGGAGACAGAGTGTAGGAAGGAGAGTGAGAGAGAGAGGAGGAGGTAGAAAGGGAGAAGAGAGGGAAGAGGAGAGGAAGATGAGAGAAGGGGGGAAGGGGGAGATGAAAGGAGGAGATTGAGAGAAGGGGAGAGGGTATGAGAGGGAGAGTAAGTTAGAGAGGGGGAGGAGAGAGATAGTATTGAGTTCCTCGAATGTGCCATTTAATCATCTTCGCAATCTACAGATGAACTTGCGTATTTGACGTTGTAATTTTAGTATTCAAAGATTTTCATCATTAAATGTGAATGGGAAAATTTAAAATATCTTTCCTGTTTTTTTTTCTTTTTTTTTGTGTGTATGTGTGTGTGTGTGTGTGTGTGTGTGTGTGTGTGTGTGTGTGTGTGTGTGTGTGTGTGTGTGTGTCTGTGTGTGTGTTTGTGTGTTTCTTCCTGAGCAGAAATATTCATTCATTCTCTAACTTTCACAATCTGCAAATGGACATGTGTACATAGATTTTCCTCACTATATTTGAAGGAGAAACTTCAGAATTACTTCTTTTGTGTGTGTGCGTTTCCTCTTAAACAGATGTATTAAGTTATTTCATCACCTTTATAATATACAAATGCTCATGTGTGTGTGTGTTTTTTTTTTATATATGTTTTTATATATTTTATTTTATTTATATTATTTTTTTATTGCAATTAAAGCTTTGAGATATTTTTATCAATAAATGTGAACCAGAAAGTTCAGAATACTATTTTCATTTTTTTGGTATTTGTGTTTCGTCTTGAACAGAAATGTATATTTTTTATCATCTTCTCAATCTACTAATGCTTATTGTAATATGTAATATGTACATTAATATAATTTCATTACTTAATGTGATGCAGGAAAAAATCATGATATTCTCTCTCTCTCTCACTCTTAATTTTTTTTCTCTCTCTCTCACTCTCTCTCTCTCTCTCTCTCTCTCTCTCTCTCTCTCTCTCTCTCTCTCTCTCTCTCTCTCTCTCTCTCTCTCTCTCTCTCTCTCTCTCTCTCTCTCTCTCTCTCTCTTTCTCTCTCTCTCTCTCTCTCTCTCTCTCTCTCTCTCTCTCTCTCTCTCACTCACTCCTCTCCTCTTCCTTTTATCTCTCTCTCTCTCTCTTTCACTCTCTTCTCTCTCTCTCTTTCTATCTATATTCTCTATCTCGCTCGCTCTCGCTCTACTCTTGCTCTCTCTCTCTCCCCCCACACTCTCTCTCTCTCTCTCTTCTCTCTCTCTCTCTCTCTCTCTCTCTCTCTCTCTCTCTCTCTCTCTCTCTCTGTCTCTCTCTCTCTCTCTCTCTCTCTCTCTCTCTCTCTCTTCCTCCCCTCCCTCCCACTCCCTCCCTCTCCCTCCCTCCCTCCCTCCCTCCCTCCCTCTCTCTCTCTCACTCACTCACTCCTCCTCCTCTTCCTCCCCTCCCTCCCTCCCTCCCTCCCTCCCTCCTCCTCCCTCTCTCTCTCTCTCTCTCTCTCTCTCTCTCTCTCTCTCCCTCTCTTCTTTCGCTTTTGTTTCTTCATGTAAAGGAAACCAACATGCCTTTAATACCGATACCATGTTGCAAGTGAGTACTGCATCATGTCGCCTAAAGCAGTTGTGTCTTCCACGTCTATTCTCCTGAAGGAAAGTCAATATCACTTTGCAGAAGAACTCTTGCAAGAACGGAAAAAGAAGGTTTTCTTGAGTCTGTGAATAATGCAGTCTAAGTTGAAGGCAAAGTAGTCTTACCTTCGCAGTAAATAGAAAACGTAAAGGTACATGCAGACGTGTGAGCTATATATCTTTATATGATAGATAATCATTGAATTGGATTTCCTGTCTCTCTTAATCCCACTTACTATCTATTCTGCGAATTAAACCGTCTGTCGTTATACCTATTTAGTGACACAATTGTCTCTATACCTATTTTTTGGATTGCCTGTCTCTCTTAATCCCACTTACTATCTATTCTACAAATTAACCCGTCTGAGGTTATACCTATTTAGTGGATTAATTGTCTCTATACCTATTTTATTCTCTTTTAACTTGTGCGTCAATACTAGTTTCAGAGCTTATCAGACGTCAACGCTATGAACAGGAAGCACACACGCCAGACCGTAGAGTGAGAGAGAGAGAGAGAGAGGGAGAGAGAGAGAGAGAGAGAGAGAGAGAGAGAGAAAGAGAGAGAGAGAGAGAGCGGGTCCCCAAAATTATTTGGTCACATTCTGTCGGCGCAAATGTAGTTCTCGGGTAATTTTCCGCGCGCGCTTAGTTCTTTTTTAAGTCATCTTCCGCGCATAAAATTCCTTTTGACCTTTCCGCGCACTTGTTTCACCATCCGTCTGCAGATCCGCCTGCGCAAATTGAGACAAAATCATATTTTCCGCGCATGTAAAATGTAATATTCCAAGGAAACTACTCTACTCACTCTTTCTCTCTCTCCCTCTCTCCCTCTCCCTCTCCCCTCTCCCTCTCCCTCTCTCCCTCTCCCTCTCCCTCTCCCTCTCCCTCTCCCTCTCCCTCTCCTCTCCTCTCCCTCTCTCTCTCTACAGTCTGGCACGCACGTACGCATGCACGCACACACACTCATTCACGCACAAACATGCTCCTTCCCTCTCTCTCTCTCTCTCTCTCTCTCTCTCTCCCTCTCGCTCTCTCTCTCTCTCTCTCTCGCTCTCTCTCTCTCTCTCTCTCTCTC
>NC_091589.1:1143813-1146313 GCF_042767895.1 Penaeus vannamei
TCTCTCTCTCTCTGTCTATCTGTCTGTCTCTGTCTGTCTGTCTGTCTGTCTCTGTCTGTCTCTGTCTCTCTCCGTCTCTCTCTCTCTCCCTCTCTCTCCCTCTCTCTCTCTCTCTCTCTCTCTCTCTCTCTCTCTCTCTCTCTCTCTCTCTCTCTCTCTCTCTCTCTCTCTCTCTGTATCATTATTACAATACAATCATTATCCTCACCTTCGCTTTATCCCTGTTTATGTCTTCTACCTTTTGATCCTTAAAAAGATGTGTTTTCTTCCCCCAATTCTGTCAGGTATTTTTTTACCTTTTCCCTTAGAGCGGCTTTTACCTTCTAAGAAATTGATATCTCCCTCTCCCCCTCCCCCCCCACACCACACCTCTCCCTCTCCCCCTCCCCCTCCCACCACCACACCTCTCCCTCTCCCACTCCCCCTCCTACCGACATCCCACTTGTCAAAAATGAAAATGGAGTAAAAAGGAGAGAGAGAGAGGAGGGGAGATGAGAGTAGGGAAGGGAGAGAGAGGGGGATATTAGAAAGAGAGAGAGAGAGAGGGGGATGGTGGAAGGGGAGGGGGAGGAAGAAGAGAGGGTTGGAAAGAGAGAGAGAAAGTCAGAAAGAGAGGGAGGGAGGGGAGGAAGAAAGAGAGAGACAGAAGGAAGAAGAGAAAGGGAGAGAGAGAAAGGACAGGGGGAGGAAGAAGAGAGAGACAGAAAGGAGAGAAAGAAGGGAGAGAGCAAAGAGAGAGGGAAGGGGAAGGAAGAAAGAGAGAGAGAAAAAAGAGGGAAGCAAGAGAGAGAGGGGGAGGGAGTTGGAGAGGGAGGAAGAAAGAGAGAGAAAGAAAGGAAGATAGAAAAAAGATAGAGAAAGAGAGAAGAAGAAGGTCCAATTACTCTCCACTTGTTTTGACCTTCGTCTGTCGTCCAAGTTTTGAACAACAGACTCTTTGTAAGCGAAGCAACAGGCTCCATATTACTTGATTTATATGTTAATTCATTTTTATAATCAATTCATATTAATTTGATTTTAATTCATATTCATAATTATCTAATTTATTTAACTGATATACATGATAGAATAAAAGTCTTTTTATAGTAACATGACTATTGTTATCGTGTTTGAATCTATTGTGTGTGTGAATGTGTAGATGTATGTGTTCAGCCAAATAAATGGATGTATTATATCTATACATACTTATACATCAACTTTGTTTAGGAATGTTAAGGGATCTCATATACTACATGTAATAAATACTACATACTCATGCATCAACTTTTAGGAATGTTAAGGGATTACATATACTACATGTAATATATACTACATACTCATGCATCAACATTGTTTAGGAATGTTTATATGCAAATGTTTGCCCTAAGACACGGATACAGACACATACCTTCTTCATACACATAATTTCTCCCTCTTTTCTTCATTCTTCCCCTATTTCTTCCTACGTGATTTGGGTAAATAGGAGACACATATTGAACAGCCTCCCCCATGGGTACTGTTCATCTTGGCTACGTGGAGTCGGTGCAGATGAGTTGAACAGCATTCACGTTCACAAATGGAGAACAGGTATGAAGGAGAATGAATATCTTCACAATACAAGAGGTGTATTTGAACCGTTTTCGAAATGGGTCTTCAGATGTCTTCCGAAATGTGTCTTTCCGGTTTTTGGAATGTATGTTCGTCAGAAAGGCGTGTATTCCTGACGAAGACCCATTCGAAACCGATCAAATACATCTCTTGCAATGTGAAGATAATCATTCTGATTCATGTCTCTCTAATAAATGTTCTTTTTGGGCCCCGTTCTATTTTTTTTTTTCTTTTTTTTTTTTTTACGTTAAAGGGCCTTTTTCTTCTTCCTTTGCTGCGGCTTCTGTGCCTGTTTGTTGCGGTTCTTCTTTTATTTCGTTGCTTGTCAATTATCATTGTTTTTATATTAACAGTGTGTGTGTGTGTGTGTGAGTGTGTTTTTGATTGCACATATATATATATAGAGAGAGAGAGATAGATAGATAGATAGATATATTATCATTATCGTTATCATTATTCTTACTATTATTATCACTATTACCATCATAATCATCATTATTATAATTTCTATTATCATCATCATCAATTTATCATCATTACCATTACCATTATAGTCATTATTATAAAAAATATCATAATCACCTATATCATTATTACCGTTGCCATTGTCATTATCATTATCATCATACAGTTTTAATATAATGTCGATTCTAACTATCTTTTCTTACTTTCTCTCCTTCAGAAAGATCCAGCATCTCCTCCTGGAAAGATGATGTGACGAAGACTTCAAGAAAAACGACCTCTTTTGGAAGAAACAGAAAATGGAATGATACGACGCGAATATTCTGAGGAGAACATCGTTAATGAGAAACGGGAGAGTTAGGAATATTTATTGATAAAGAAAGGAAGAAAGGGTATAGAAAGGAAGTGAAGAAGACCTTTGATTGGAAAAAAAAATCAAGAACGAGGAGAG
>NC_091589.1:1183813-1188813 GCF_042767895.1 Penaeus vannamei
TGGCTTATTAAATCTATTATCATCTATATCTCTTCCGTATATTTGACGAGATCCGTTAAACAGTAAAAAGAAAAAAAAAGTTTATGATTGCACATGCCAGAACGTATTGCATGGCTGTTGCAAGGATGTTGCAATTTCTTCTCTTTTTGACATTTTCTTTCTGATGGGGGGAGGTGTCAATCATTTTAAGTCATCATGAAATTTAATGTGACACTGATGATTGCAATTTCTGAAGTGGGGGAGGGGAGAGGAGAGTGGGTGGAAAGGGAGGGAAAGGAAGGTAGGGGAAGGGAGAAGGAAGGAGAGGGGAAGATGTGAGATGAAGATGGGGAGGGAGAGAGGGAGAGGAGGAGGGGGTAAAGAGGGAGGGGAGGTGGGAGGTAGGGAGAGAGAGGGGAGATGGGTAAAGGAAGAGGTAGAGAGGGGAGAAAAGAGGAAGATATATATATATATATATATATATATATATATATATATATATAGAGAGAGAGAGAGAGAGAGAGAGAGAGAGAGAGAGAGAGAGAGAGAGAGAGAGAGAGAGAGAGAGAGAGAGAGAGAGAGAGAGAGAGAGAGAGAGAGAGAGAGAGAGGAGAATGGGTAAGAAGGGAGGAAAAGGAGGGAGGTAGGGAGAAAAGTGGGGAAGGGAGGAAGAGAGAAGAAGAGAAACAGGAGATACAGACGTAAGGAGGTCAGGGATGGGAAGGAAGGAGAAAGTGAGAGAAAGGGGGATAGAAAGAATATAGCGAGGGAGGTAAGAGGCATCTCTGTCTATCTATCTATGTATTTATCTATCTCTTATTTGCCTTTCTATTTAAGTATCTATCGTTATCCATCTACCTATCAAACTATCTCTCTTGTTCACCTTCTTCCCTGGAGGAAGAGAACGAGGCAAACGAGGAGGAAGAAGAAGAGGAGGGAGTAGAGGAGAAGGAGGATAGAGAGGTGGTGTCAATCATTTTAAGTCATCATGAAAATTAATGTACAATTGATGATTGCAATTTCTGAAGTTGGGAGGAGAGTGGGTGGAAAGGGAGGAAAGGGAAGGTAGGGAGGGAAGGAAGGAGAGGGAAGATGAGATGAAGATGGGAGGGGAGAGAGGGAGAGGGAGAGGGGGTAAAGAGGGAGGGGAGGTGGAGGCAGGGAGAGAGAGGGGGAGATGTGGTAAAGGAAGAGGTAGAGAGGGAGAAAAAGAGGAAGATATATATATATATATATATATATATATATATATATATATATAGAGAGAGAGAGAGAGAGAGAGAGAGAGAGAGAGAGAGAGAGAGAGAGAGAGAGAGAGAGAGAGAGAGAGAGAGAGAGAGAGAGAGAGAGAGAGAGAGAGAGAGAATGGGTAAGAAGGGAGGAAAAGGAGGGAGGTAGGGAGAAAAGTGGGGAAGGGAGGAAGAGAGAAGAAGAGAAACAGGAGATACAGACGTAAGGAGGTCAGGGATGGGAAGGAAGGAGAAAGTGAGAGAAAGGGGGATAGAAAGAATATAGCGAGGGAGGTAAGAGGCATCTCTGTCTATCTATCTATGTATTTATCTATCTCTTATTTGCCTTTCTATTTAAGTATCTATCGTTATCCATCTACCTATCAAACTATCTCTCTTGTTCACCTTCTTCCCTGGAGGAAGAGAACGAGGCAAACGAGGAGGAAGAAGAAGAGGAGGGAGTAGAGGAGAAGGAGGATAGAGAGGTGGAGGAGGAGGAAGGAAGAGAGAGTGGAGGAAAAGGAAGAAAAAGAGGAAAAGGTGGAGGCGATGGAGGAAGAGATGGAGGAGGAGGAGGAAGAGGAAACGGTGGAGGAGGAGCAGGGAGAGAGAGAGGTGGAGGAAGGAGGGAGAGTGGAAGAAAGAGGGAAAGAGGAAGAGGTGAAGAAGGTGAAGGAGAAAGAGGAAGAGGTGGAGAAGGTGAGGGAGAAAGAGGAAAGAGGTGTGGAGAAGGTGAGGAGAAAGAGGAAGAGGTGGAGAAGGATGAGCATGAGGAGGGAGAGGTAGGGGAGGAGGGAGAGGTGGAGATGGAGGAGGGAGAGGTCGAGGAAGGATTAGAGAGTGGAAGAAAGAGGAAGAGGTGGAGAAGGATGAGCAAGAGGAGTCAGAGATAGGGGGGGAGGGAGAGGTGGAGGGGTGAGGAGGTGATCCAATGACAACTTTACCTTCCTTTGCTTGTCTTCCTTTTTTTTATCTCTTTCTCCCTTTCGCTTCGACTACTAACTGGCTTAACGAGAGCTGTGGACGGTCTTTGTTATTGTTATTGTTATTGTTATCCTCGGTCGTCTGACTGACGGAGTGTGTTCTGCAGAAATGCTCTGGAGTTTTTCCTTTATTATCATTTGTCTCTTTCGTTTGTTTTCTCTCTTCGTTTCTCTGTTTCCTTTTCTTCCATTCTCTCTTCTCTTTTCTGTTTTCTCTGTCTCTGTCTCTGTCTCTGTCTCTGTCTCTGTCTCTGTCTCTGTCTCTGTCTCTCTCTGTCTCTGTCTCTGTCTCTCTCGCTCTCTCCTCTCTCTCTCTCTCTCCCTCCCTCCATCTCCCTCTCCCTCTCCCTCTCTCTCTCTCTCTCTCTCTCTCTCTCTCTCTCTCTCTCTCTCTCTCTCTCTCTCTCTCTCTATCCCTCCATCTCCTCTCACTCTCACTCTCTCTCTCCTGTCTCCATCTCCTCCTGCCACTCTCTCTCGCTCTGCAGATAAACAGATAAATTGATAAACATAATCAGAGACATTTATTCGCCTCTTACAATCTATCCACCTGCCCCCCCCCCCCCCGCCCCCCCCTTTGCCTCCTCCCGCTTCCGTATCTCCCAGCAAAGGTTCTCCTCTCTTTGAACTATCTATCTATCTATCTACTGAAGACAGACGGATAACGCAAGGACGAATCTACTTAGCTCTGTCTATCAGGTCCATCTCACGACTGTCTTTGTATTCTCCCTCTCGACTTTCCTTCCCCCTTCCTCCCACTTCTTCCCTGCTTCTTCCCTTCCCACCCTGATTCTCCCCTTTTCCCACATCAACCACCCACCTTCCCCCCACCCACCCACCTTCCCCCACCCACCCACCTCTTCCCCCTCTCTCCCCACCCTCCCCTCTCCCCCTTCTCACTTTCTCTCCCTCTCTCCTACCTCCCACCTCCCCCCTCTCCCCCACCCACCCACCCACCTTCCCCTCTCTCCCCTACCTCCCACCTTCCCCCTCTCCCCCACCCACCCACCTTCCCCCTCTCCCTCACTCTCCACCACCTTCCACTCACCCCCCACCCACCTTCTGCCCTCCCCCTACTCTCCCTTCCTTCCCCCCCTCTCCCCCCGCACCTCCCACCTTTTCCCCCTCTCCCCCCACCCACCTTCCCCCCTTTTCCCCCATCTCCCCACCTTCCCTCTCTACCCCTCCTTCTCCCTCTACTCCCCTTCCCTCCGGAAACGACACCCACCACCCACCTCCCCTCTCCCTCTCCCTCCTCCCCCCACCACCTCTCCCCACCCACCCCTCTCTCCCTACCCTCCCACCTTCCCCCTCTCCCCCCCTCTCCCTTCCCCCCCTCTCCCCCACCTCTCCCCACACCTCCCCCACCTTTCCCTCTCCCCACCCATCCACCCACCCCTCCCCCTCTCCCCTCCCCCCCTCTCCCTCCTTCCTTCCCTCTCCTCATTCCTCATGTTACAGGCCAAAACGCGTTTCAACTTGATCTTCTCTTCACTCGAAATCTCTTTAATGGTTTTCGAGTCAATGGCTTTTTACACAAGTACTTCTGGACAGTTGCCACAACAGCGCCGGGCGGAGGAACATCAACATACGGAAGGGGAACATGACTTTGCCCTCACAAACACATACACACATAAATACACATACACATATACACACACACACATACACAGACACAGACACATATACACAGACACACACACACATACACATATACATACATACACACACACATACGCACACATACACATAACATACACATAACATACACATATACACACATACACGCATACACACATACACGCCCACATACGCACACATACACATAACATACACATAACATACACATGACATACACACACACACACACACACACACACATACACAAACACACACACACACACACACACACTGAGAGTTATTATAACATTATTAATTATACCAAAGCCATAATCGGTTTAAATACCATAAGATGAATCCATAAAGATACCTTTTCTTTTGTTTTCTCAGTCTTGCTTTTTCTTTCGTATACTTTGTCTTCAACGCTTTCTTCTTTCTCTTTTTTAGCTTCATCTACTTCTTCTTCTCTCTTCTTTAATTTTGTTTTTCTTTTTCTTCTTTATCATCATCTACTTCTTCTCTCTTCTTTAATTTTTCTTCTTTCTCTTCTTTAATTTCTTCTCCTTTCTCTTATTCATCTTCTTTAGTGTCCTCTCTTTTCTTTTCTTTCTCTTTCTTTAATCTCCTTTCCCTGATTTATCTTCTTTATTTTCCATTCCTTTCTTTTCTTTATCTATTTTTAATTTTCTTCTCTTTTCTATCCTTCATTTCTCTCATATTTCTCTTTCTTTTAACATTCTTCTCGTACCTTTTCCCTCCTCTAACTTCTCCTTTCTCCTCTCTCTCCTTCTCTTTCCTCTTCTTCTAGTTTCTTATTCTTTCTCTCCTCTATCTTATCCTCCTCTGCTATCATATTTATCTTCTTCTTCCCTCTCTTCTTTAAAGTCTCTCTTCCCTTCTTTAACATCAATTTCTTCTTCTCATCCCTTCTTCCTCTTCTTAGGCTTCTTCTTCTTTCTCTCCTCTATCTTCTCCTCCCTCCTCTTCCATCTTATTCATCTTCTTCCCTCTTTTCTTTAAATTCTCTCTTCCCTTCTTTAACATCAATTTCTTCTTCTCACCCCTTCTTTCTCTTCTTCAGTTTTCTTTTCTTCCTTTAGCTCCTCTCTCTTTACTCTCCTCCTCTTCCATCATATTTATCTTCTTCTTCCATCTTATTTGAACTTCTATTCCACCTCTGTTGTTTAAA
>NC_091589.1:1236313-1241313 GCF_042767895.1 Penaeus vannamei
GAGTTAAAGATGATAGCAGAGGAAGGCGTGAAGTGTGAAAGGAAAAGGCAGAGTCAAAGATGATAGCAGAGGAAGGCGTGAAGTGTGAAAGGAAAAGGCAGAGTTAAAGATGATAGCAGGGGGGGGGGGGGGCGTGAAGTGTGAAAGGAAAAGGCAGAGTCAAAGATGATAGCAGAGGAAGGCGTGAAGTGTGAAAGGAAAAGGCAGAGTTAAAGATGATAGCAGGGGGGGGGGGGGAGGCGTGAAGTGTGAAAGGAAAAGGCAGAGTTAAAGATGATAGCAGGGGGGGGGGGGGCGTGGAGTGTGAAAGGAAAAGGCAGAGTCAACGATGATAGCAGGGGGGGGGGGCGTGAAGTGTGAAAGGAAAAGGCAGAGTCAAAGATGATAGCAGGGGGGGGGGGGAGGCGTGAAGTGTGAAAGGAAAAGGCAGAGTCAAAGATGATAGCAGGGGGGGGGGGAGGCGTGAAGTGTGAAAGGAAAAGGCAGAGTTAAAGATGATAGCAGGGGGGGGGGGGGCGTGAAGTGTGAAAGGAAAAGGCAGAGTCAAAGATGATAGCAGGGGGGGGGGGGGCGTGAAGTGTGAAAGGAAAAGGCAGAGTCAAAGATGATAGCAGGGGGGGGGGGTGAAGTGTGAAAGGAAGAGGCAGAGTCAAAGATGATAGCAGAGGAAGGCGTGAAGTGTGAAAGGAAAAGGCAGAGTTTAAGATGATAGCAGGGGGGGGGGGGGGGTGAAGTGTGAAATGAAAAGGCAGAGTCAAAGATGATAGCAGGGGGGGGGGGGGTGAAGTGTGAAAGGAAAAGGCAGAGTCAAAGATGATAGCAGGGGGGGGGGCGTGAAGTGTGAAAGGAAAAGGCAGAGTCAAAGATAATAGCAGGGGGGGGGGGGGGCGTGAAGTGTTAAAGGAAAAGGCAGAGTCAAAGATGATAGCAGGGGGGGGGGGTGTGAAGTGTGAAAGGAAAAGGCAGAGTCAAAGATGATAGCAGGGGAAGGCGTGAAGTGTGAAAGGAAAAGGCAGAGTCAAAGATGATAGCAGAGGAAGGCGTGAAGTGTGAAAGGAAAAGGCAGAGTTAAAGATGATAGCAGGGGGGGGGGGGTGAAGTGTGAAAGGAAAAGGCAGAGTACAAAGATGATAGCAGAGGAAGGCGTGAAGTGTGAAAGGAAAAGGCAGAGTCAAAGATGATAGCAGGGGGGGGGGGTGAAGTGTGAAAGGAAAAGGCAGAGTTAAAGATGATAGCAGGGGGGGGGGGGGCGTGAAGTGTGAAAGGAAAAGGCAGAGTCAAAGATGATAGCAGGGGGGGGGGGCGTGAAGTGTGAAAGGAAAAGGCAGAGTTTAAGATGATAGCAGGGGGGGGGGCGTGAAGTGTGAAAGGAAAAGGCAGAGTTTAAGATGATAGCAGGGGGGGGGGCGTGAAGTGTGAAAGGAAAAGGCAGAGTCAAAGATGATAGCAGGGGGGGGGGGGGGGAAGGCGTGAAGTGTGAAAGGAAAAGGCAGAGTCAAAGATGATAGCAGGGGGGGGGGGGTGAAGTGTGAAAGGAAAAGGCAGAGTCAAAGATGATAACAGGGGAGGGCGTGAAGTGTGAAAGGAAAAGGCAGAGTCAAAGATGATAGCAGGGGAAGGCGTGAAGTGTGAAAGGAAAAGGCAGAGTCAAAGATGATAGCAGGGGAAGGCGTGAAGTGTGAAAGGAAAAGGCAGAGTCAAAGATGATAGCAGGGGGGCGGGGGGGCGTGAAGTGTGAAAGGAAAAGGCAGAGTCAAAGATGATAGCAGGGGAGGGCGTGAAGTGTGAAAGGAAAAGGCAGAGTCAAAGATGATAGCAGGGGAGGGCGTGGAGTGTGAAAGGAAAAGGCAGAGTTAAAGATAAAGGTTTTTGTTATGCACTGAAGCGTAAAAGAATGCTCATTGTCTATGCCAGAGGGAGACAGACATTCTGCAAGAATACACGGCAGGTTAGGGTTTAGGTCCTAGCCTGTTACGGTACGCCCTAGCCTGCGGTATCGCTAATCATACCGCTTCCTAGCAGGGAAAGGCTAGATCAGTAGCAACTCGAGGACGTGTCATAGGGTCTGATTCTATTTTAGGAAAAAAAAAAAGCACATGGGGTTTATTTTGATGACGTTGCGAAAGTTACGGATGCTTTGTGAATTTGGTCGATCAGAGTCTTTTCAGTTTTCAAAATGGATGGAAAATAATGATTTTAATAGTTATATTTTCTTTGAACCATCATCAAAGCAGACGCCAAGACACCTCCTCGAGCTGCTGCTGATCAAGCCTTTCCCTTCCTACACACTCATATATTGTACAGCTAGAGTAACGCGAGGATAATACATCCATATGTCCCACTTTCCTCGAATACACTCAATAGATACAGCGGTAAACATCCACTTAGCGATAGAAAAGCTGGAAACTGCAAAAAAAAATGTTCATTTTTGCCAATAGATGGCGTCTGATAATAATCCTGTATCCTGTGGAGCGCCATCTCTTGAGTTGCCGTAATAACAAAGTTCTTGAATATGTTATCCTGAAGAATGTACTATCTGGATCAGGATTCCGATATACCCTTGCATATATTTCTTCGCGTCGACAATAGGTGTCGCATTACATATTCGTTACATCTAAAGTATATGAGAGAAGGATGAGGAAAGGGAAGCAGAGAGGGAACACACTTGTACACCCTGTGAGATATGTTTCATATAATCTGAAGTACTTTCCTCAAAGTTATTCGTATATCATGAATATTTCGTGAATTACTTTCTGCTTATTCTTAGATTAGATTACAAACAAAATAATGACAAGTTTCACCAAACCTAACCATTAAAAGCAGATGAAAACATGTTATTTATATAGCTAAAACTTAGTTGTTTACATGCACATTTACTGTAAAATACATCCCCCCCCTTTCTTTTTGGGGGTCGCAGAGTTAATTTTCCCCTTTCATCTTCTGTACATTCCAAAAACGACTCTTTCTTCCCTAATCACTAATCGTCTGCAATTATATATATTATCATGGCATTTCTCGTTCATGACAGATTTTTAGAGACCGTATAGGCCTATCTTGGTTCCTCCCCCGGCAGGTGGTTTCACTTGAGAGCAATCCGCAGAACCAGATCTTGATTTCTTAGTCCCATCCTTCAGGAAACAATAAACTGCCTTATCTAAATATACCATTTATTTATTTATATTCTATCTGAATGTGTGACAGCATTTAGTTTTAATTCCATTTGTTACAATGGATATTCTTTGGTGTGACATACTGTCTGTTTTATTTTGCTTCTAAATCACCCCCTGTGTGCAAGGAATGGCCGGGGGTTGCCATCCACTGGCAGCGCGCAGGATCGAACGCAGGTCAGCAAGACTGCAAGACCAGCACGTTCACCACTGCACTACAAAAACCACAATATGAAACGATCTCCAACACCATGGACTCGAATTCCAAATGCTAAAGCTATAATTGGCAGCGAAGGCTCCATGGCGATTCAGCAGCCCCCTCATTCTCTATTCATAAGATCCCGCCCACAAAGGAGGGCTAGCTCATCCCGGCTCCGACACCCACAAGCACCTCCGTACTCTTACAATATCCCGGAAGGCAGGCGAAGGGAAGGTAATACATATCTCAGGTAGAGAGAGATTTCACACAAGATTGCATCTGAATTGCTAAACCTCTCCCACACATCTTTATCCCTCCTCCTCCTCCTCTCTCCGGCCAGTGACTGCATCTGCCAAGGAATTAGGAGATTTAACTGTACTGCTGTTGCCTTGGCTTGCAGCTTCTTGCAATTGGTTGATGGAAAATTGTGATGAACGTAATGGCTGGGTTGGCTATGACCTGGGAGTAGTTGGGAAAGGATAGCGTTATGTGTGACCCATTTAGTGAAAGGGTTCGTGGCCAGTGTGAGCCTTCAAAGAATGGGAATCTGTGGCAGAGCAAGTGAATTATCTAGAGCGAGATTCTAAGAAAGGCTATATATATATATATATATATATATATATATATATATATATATATATATATATATATATATATATATATATATATATATATATATATATATTTATATATATATATATATATATATATATATATATATATATATATATATATGTATATACATATATATATATAGATACATATATATATATATATATATATATATATGTATATATATACATACATACGTATATATATATATATATATATATATATATATATATATATATATATATGTGTGTGTGTGTGTGTGTGTGTGTGTGTGTGTGTGTGTGTGTGTTTATACATATATGTATATATGTAATGTACTATTATATATGTGTGTACATCTATATTTATCAATCAATCTATCTATCTATTATTCTGTCTATCTATCTATCCCTCTATCTATCAATCTACATATATATATATATATATATATATATATATATATATATATATATATATATATATATATATATATATATATGTATGTATATCCATATGTATTTACACATATATATGTATGCATGCACAAATGTAAGCGTGTGCAAGTGTCAGTCTGCGAGCGTGTGTGAAGTGTCTTCTCCTCCTGTTTTATCTCCTCCTTTCATCCTCCTCAGTGACTTTTTTCTCCACATCGCGTGTTAATTCGCCTCGAAGGAACGAGCTCCTTTGATCCCTCCTTCGGGGTCGCCTTCAGAGCCAGGTCGATTCCTGACGAGATAAATTTGGGAAAGGATATCGCGCGCTTGTGGGAAGGATCAGATGTACGTACATACATGCATAAATACATATACACGTGCATACATACATGCACGTGCATACAGGCATGCATACATATATACATGCACGTACATACATGCATATCTACATATATATATATATATACATACATACATATATACATGCATACACACATGCATACCCACCTATATACATACATACATATGTATATATAGACATATATGTATGCGTACATATATGCATATAAACCTGCACTTTCCCCTGCAACCTATGATTAAGCAAACGCA
>NC_091589.1:1258813-1261313 GCF_042767895.1 Penaeus vannamei
CTCTCTCTCTCTCACTCTCACTCTCACTCCTCTCTCTCTCTCTCTCTCTCTCTCTCTCTCTCTCTCTCTCTCTCTCTCTCTCTCTCTCTCTCTCTCTCTCTCTCTGTCTCTCTCTCTGTCACTCTCACTCTCTCTCTCTCTCTCTCTCTCTCTCCCTCTCCCTCCCTCCCTCTCCCACTCCCGCTCCCTATCCTTCTCCCTCTCCCTCTCTCTCTATCTCTATCTATCCACCTATATATATGTATATTCTACTTTTTTTCCTTTCTATTCTTTTTCAGTATCTTTTTCCCTTACTTTTTCTTGTTTATCATTCTTTCACTTTGTCTTCATTCAAATCGAATATCAATTCCCACATTTGCGTAGATCAACCTTGTTCTTGACATCTCTGCGCATGTCTAGTTGAACATGTTTCATACTTGCATGGCAAAATTTCGTGGCTCTTTAAGGAAATAAAAAATTAACAATATTACTTTCTATTCCTCTTGTAATCAAATAGCTAAAATATATCAGTGATTTCTACCAGTGATCTGCATTTCGGTATAAAGATTAATCTATTGTCCTAGTGTCTGTTCTTCTAGACTATTCCGTTCATTAACATTTCAGTGTCATCACCATGCATGACACAAATCAGGTGTTCATATAAAATCAACATAGTCGTTCTCTTGATCAATGGTAGTATTTGTCATAAAAGTATATTCATTTAATATTTCGAATTTTTGCACGCATGTATGCATTTGTGTGTGTGTGTGTATAATGTATGTATACATTAATTATACATGTGTGTGTGTATGTGTGCGCATGTGTGTGTGTGTGTGTGTGTGTGTGTGTGTGTGTAATGTATGTGTGTATACTTTAATTATACATGTGTGTGTGTTTGCACTTACGCATACACATATATTTAAGCACTAGAACAATGTACACTTATCGAGACAGTATGCAAAAGACAAAAGCTGCGACAGACTGCAATAACATCTCACAAATGCTTTTCTATTTCTGTTCTTCGTATCTCCTTCCTTTCCTGTTTTATCATTGTTCCCTCCTTCTTTCTAGCCCTATGCTTCTCCCCCTTTCATTATCCACCTCTTCCTCTTCTTCTTAGTCTCTCTCCTTATTGCAGTAATTTTTCATTATCTCTCGTTTCTTCGTTTTCTCATTTTCTCTTTCCAATTTCAGAGACCAAAGGACGCTCAAGTTTCTCGCATTTTCTTAAATTAACCTCAAGGATTGGGAATTTAGGTTTACAAAAGCCTTTCTTTCCAATTTTTTAGTTTTTGAAAAAGTTTGAACGTTATTGCGTCCTGGTCTGTTTTTTTTTTTTTTTTTTTCTTAAGTGTGTGTTTTTTTTGCTTTTTTTATCATTACAGGTGTTTATTCATTTACAAGAGTTATGATACAGTAAATTTGATTAAATTCACATATATTCCGTATTTCTCTCTATCAATAACTTTCTAGTTACTTATCTACCGAAAAGAATATTTTCTTTATTTTTCTCCAATTTAGTAGAAAGGAAATGTAACACGATTCAGGTTTCCCGCAGTTATGGCTGTGTTGAGGAAATTCCCGTTTTCTTTGCCTCACGTCGGACGCCCAGTAGGTGGCGAAAATAAAACAATTTTTTTATAATATAAAAAAATCTATTTGAGTTCCACCTTCGTATTATATTGTTATATTATATTTATTTCTGGGGGGATTCGTGTAATACTCAATTTCTTTACAGCAGTATGGATTTACTGTTACGTTTAATATTTCTACGTTATCTATCTTTTTTTAACGTTAACGATAGATTGTACTTAGTAAATCTTTTAAAGAAATGATTAGCAGTAATAAAGATGATTATGAAGATGACTGACGATGATGATAGTAATGATTATGATAGTGATGATAATGAAAATGATGATGATAATGATAATAGTGACAAAACAGCAATAATAATATTTACTTTGGTTAATTTCTTAATTATAGTAATTCCAAGTAAAACATTATTTCGTAAGGGAATGTGTCCTTGTGTGATTTTGGTACAACATCGATTCCTATAGATTGGCTTAACTACTGAAAATGTGAATAGACTTTTTAGGAAATGTACGACATTCAGTAGAATTAATTATGTAATATAACAAGTAATTATGTATCTTCCTGTGTTTTTATTGTTGTTTTATTTTCATTGTATAAATACGTAAACAGGAATTAGTAGTTAGTACATCTTCCCAATCGCAGTAAAGATAAGGAATAGAAAAAGATGTTTGTGAACAACACAGTGACAGATGACCTAACATAGCATCCTTGACCTTGTTGTTGACCTGACCTTATTGAAACGAGGTAGAAGGAGGGCGTGCTTAGAGGGAATGGGCGGAGCTAGGAATGAGAGATGTGTGACGTCATTAGTGATATACGTTAGATGAGTGACGTTATGTGACGTCATGAGACCAGACGGGAGTAAGTGCCAGGAAAAATAAGTTGCGTCAGAGCTACAAGCTGGAAGGAGGAAGGGATCTGAGAGCTG
>NC_091589.1:1281313-1283813 GCF_042767895.1 Penaeus vannamei
GAGAGAGAGAGAGAGAGAGAATAGACAAAGAGATAGAGAAAAACGAGAGGGAGAAAGAGAGAGAGATGTCAATGAAAAGAAAACCTTTTTTTCATCTAAGATGACTTAAATGACAATCCAAATACACTAAATAAAACTTTAGCTCCGAAAAACACCATTTATATTAGATGTCATAGTATCAAACAGTCCCAATCCCATTATAAGTACCAACCTTATCCCTTGCCTAACCACAAACCACAAACTCTTAAAACTGATATTTTATATAAAAAAGCAAATGATATAAATCTGTTGACTCCCTCAGAGATTATGTCCATCAGATTAATATACATCCTTACGAGCGCGTAAAAAAAATAGATAGATAGATAGATAGTTAGTTAGTTAGTTAGTTAGTTAGTTAGTTAGTTAGTTAGTTAGTTAGTTAGTTAGTTAGTTAGTTAGTTAGATAGATAAAGAGATAGATAGATAGATAGATAGATATAGATAGATGGATAGATAGATGGCGCCGTTCTCTTTAAAACCAAAACTGTTCGACGTTCCCCCGCTCCATGGATAAATGGGGACATCATCAAAAGAGTATGACAATAAATAATAAAAAGTAAAAGTATAAAACTAAATTTACATAACAGTAACGATATACTTTAAAATCTCTAATTTAGAAAACGAAGAAAATGACATTAACCTTCAGGCCGAATAAAATCTTAAAAGAGAGGAATGTTAAACTACTAATCCCATCTGTAAAAACAAATTATTATTTTCTGAAGTTCAGTCAGCGTAACCATGACTACAAAAAATGAAAAATAACTGAAGCTTTAACACCAAACAAAACTCTCCTCAAAGACTTTTACCTCAATTCCATAGGCAATAAAACCAAATCTTAACAACTACTTCGCATCTATCGACTCACTTATATAGACTCACTTATAAACAAACAGCTGGCTTCACAACCCCACAAAACACACTTAGAAAAAGCCCCACAACAAAGATTCTTAAACCACAAACAAAAGGAGTAGAAACAGCAGTCCTGACACCAAATCAAGTGACAAAGTAAATGTAAATCACTGTAAATAAATATATAAATAAATAGTAATAAATAATAATAAATAAAAAATAAATAAATAATAATAAAGTAAAGTAAATGGCATCACTGTTCTTTCCAGTAAGTCTGCCAGCAACTGCACTTTATTTAACAGTTATCAGGAACACATCTGTACTTAAGTGTACCTACCCATCACTTTGGAAGCAAGTCTAAATTGCAACTGATTATATTAAAAACATTGAAAATAATACTGAAACTATTCACAACGGTCATCATATAATAATGCCATAGAAATAGAACGAATGATAATAATCCGAAATAAAAGCGAGATAGAACCAGTTTCAAAATCCCTTTAAAGTTTTAAAGTCTCTCCCAGATCAAGAGTAATCATCGTCTTATCACACTGTTATCAGGTATATCGAAATTGCTAGAGAAAATTGTTGCAAATAATTCAACAACTTCCCTAGAATTCAATTACTTTATACCTGAGACACAACATGGGATTAACAGTAAACTCTACACGGCATTACTGAAATTCACAAACAAAATTCGTCATAACATAGACAAAAACCCAAATAAATATCTTCACATTCTGAAATCCAGCATAGCAGAACGAAATATAATGAAATTCATAGCCACTGGTCCCGAAACTCCTACAAAAATGCAGCCATGCAATATTCATTAATACAGTACCATCAGAAAGACAACTTTCTTTCGGTGTTCCGCAAGGCTCTTTCCTGGGTCCGATCTTATTCACAATATTTATTAACGACTTATCAACTCTTACGAAAAAAAAATCTTGGTTAATATAATGATAATTCTTGTTTCCTTAACGCTGCCCTTGCAAGCAATTTAAGTGAATTAGGTAAGAAACACCCAACAGATGTTAAGATCAATAATGACCTCAAATGACCTGATAAAGTACAATGCATCACACTAGGCAGTCGACAAGATACAACACAAATCACCCATAACAAAATAATAGAATCTGAAGGCTGTCATAACAAACCAATTATTTGGTGGTGGTCGTAGTTACAATGATAATAATAATGATAATAGCAATGATAATGATAATAATGATAATAGCAATGATAATAATAATGATAATAGCAATGATAATAATAATGATAATAGCAATGATAATGATAATAATGATAATAGCAATGATAATAGTAATGATAATAGCAATGATAATAATAATGACAATAACAATGATAATAATGATGATAATAATGATAATAGCAATGATAATAATAATGATAACAGCAATGATAATAATAATGATAATAGCAATGATAATACTAATAATGGTGATAATAGCAATAATGATAATAATAATAATAATAACAACAATGATGATAATGATGATAATACACATGGCCAGAGTCATGACCTTTTAACTAAAGCACAATAAAAGCAAAATCCTTACCGAAACGTGCCCTTGGTCTCTGTCTTATATACTGC
>NC_091589.1:1288813-1291313 GCF_042767895.1 Penaeus vannamei
CTTCTATGTGAAAACAAACAAACATACGGACTGATTTCCCTTAATATAGATGCAAGTATAAACAGCTGTATATCCCACATCGGATTCGATCCTCCATGCCCGCGCATAAACACTTCGCCTCTCGGATGAGCAAAACAAAAGAGCTTCGCGAACGGAGTGTTGGATCACTTACAGACACCATCTCAAAGAATCATATGGAATCCTTGTCAGAGAGTCTATCATTTATGTCGAAGTTACGACAACGAGAAATATTCCTATGATTCTTAAGATCGTGTTATCAGACGCATTAATAAGCCGAGTGAAAAAATACGAATGAAAATTAACATCTTTATAGCGGAAGAAATGTATTTTAACGGATTAGACTTTATGTTCTATTTCTCAAGCAGAGTATAACTTGGTAGGTCCACTTCAAACTTACTTATTGAACCCTAAATGGTAAGGAACTCTTCGTTATTGTAAATAAAAGAGGGGTATTTTGATTTTACTTATGATACTTATAACAATAGCGAAAAAATATACAAATAGTCATGTATCTAGCTATATCTAGCATCTAGCACACTTTCTTTGGTTAAACATTGTGACGTCATTAGCTCCGCCCCCTTTCTTGACCCCAACAATTTGTGTGATATTTTCTTTGAAAATAGTAATACCAATAGGAAAAAATACGGAAAGAATATAAAGAAAAAATAGAAATAAAATTGATATCTAATATTTACAGTGAATAAGCTGATGGGGTGGGGGCTTAGCTTACAAGTTACCAACTAGTCTTTTCATGAGATGGAGAAGTTGCCAACTAGTCTTTTCAACAAGATGGAGAAGTTGCCAACTAGTCTTTTCATGAAGATGGAGAAGTTGCCAACTAGTCTTTTCAACAAGATGGAGTGCTTATACCTAGTTATACTTTCTTTGCTATTTCTAATGGAGAGCGAGTCCAAACCGGTCAAATGCATCTCTTGTGCTGAGAAGATCTTCATTCGTACTAATTTCTTTATTCGACGCAATGATCACACACACACACGTACACACACACACACACACACACACACACACACACACACACCTACACACACACACACACACACACACACCTACACACACACACACGCACACACACACACACATACACGCACACACACACACACACTCACGAACACACACACACACGCACACACACAATGGGAGAAAGCTGAGAAGATGAAGATTACTTTTCTTCAATAAGTCATTCATAGTGTTTATATATATTTTTTTTTTTTTCTTTTAGTTTAGAAAGCTATTAGGTACGTTAAGAGATAATGATAATGATAATAAAGCCATTGTTCTTGATTGCCAATTATTCTTTTCTTAACTGATAGTTTTATTTCGTTCCAGATCGGAGAAGGAAGTAAGGGAGAAAGAGAGAAATAAGAAGAGGAGATAGAGGTTAAAAGTATAAAATACAAATTAGTGTGTCTTGAATAAGCAATAAAATGATACTAAGGAAAATAATTATAACGATAATAATAATATTGATAATGATAATTATGACGATGAAATATAGTAGAAATAATGATCATAGTAATAATAATGATAATAACAATACTAATGATAATGATAATCAATGTCATTATTATTACTATTGTCATTGTAATTATTATTATAACACTAATAATCTTAATGGCTTTGATAATGATGATAATAAATTTTGAAACAATGATAAAAGATATAGAAATGATGATGGTAACAATGATGATATTGATAATGCTACTGATAATAACAACAATAATAACAACAACAATAATAATGACAATCATAATAGTAATTAAAAAACAATATGTTTTCGTGTAGGGGTCCCAATTCCTTGCACTCATTGGCTTCAGTTCTTTATATATATATATATATATATATATATATATATATATATATATATATATATATATATATATATATATATATATAAACACTCTCCAGATGAAAAAGATTTTTTTAAAACTCTCTCTTTCTCCCCCCTCTCTTTCATTTTCTCTCTCTCTCTCTCTCTCTCTCTCTCTCTCTCTCTCTCTCTCTCTCTCTCTCTCTCTCTCTCTCTCTCTCTCTCTCTCTCTCTCTCTCTTTCTCTCTTTCTTTCACTCACTTCATCACTTTCTATTTCTCTCTCTCACTCTCTCTCTCACTTTCTCTCTCACTCTCTCTCTCTCTCTCTCTCTCTCTCTCTCTCTCTCTCTCTCTCTCTCTCTCTCTCTCTATCTCTATCTCTATCTCTATCTTTATCTCTATCTGTCTATCTATCTATCTCTCCCTCTCTCTCTCTTTCTCATTTCATCCTTCATAACTGCCTCTCACAGAAACCATTGAAATATTGCTATAAGGTCCCACATCAAAGACATTTTTATTCTTTCCCTTTCTCTTTGCAGTCCAAAAAGAGGAGGAAGAAAAAAAGAAAAGAAAATTGAGACAGAAAGGAAGAACTGACAAGGATCGTAAAACACTTTATTGTCCCCAGATTTGTTTTCTCCTTTTATTT
>NC_091589.1:1306313-1311313 GCF_042767895.1 Penaeus vannamei
CTCTCTCTCTCTCTCTCTCTCTCTCTCTCTCTCTCTCTCTCTCTCTCTCTCTCTCTCTCTCTCTCTCTCTCTCTCTCTCTGTCTCTCTCTCTCTCTCTCTCTCTCTCTCTCTCTCTCTCTCTCTCTTCGTAGTATATCGTTTCTTGTCATTTTTGTTATTAAAGTGTGAATGAGAGTGATGACCATGGAGGAGGGAGGGGGACTGGGGAAAAGGGAAGGGTGGGGAGGGGAATGGAGAGAGGGAAGGGAGGGGAGAGGAGGGGAAGGGAGATGAGAGAGGGAAGGAGGGAGAAAGAAGGAAGGTGAGGGGGGAGAATAGGAAGGAGAAAGAAGAAGGAAGGGGAGTCGAGGAGGATGAGGGAGAGTGAGAAAGGGAGGGGAAGGGAAAAAGAAAAAAGGAAGGGATGAAAGAGAGAGTAGGGAGAGGGCGAGAAGAAAAGAGGCAGCAGAACGAAAGGAAATATAGATAGAAGAGGGAAGGAGAAATAGAATGAACGAGAGGAAGAGGCCAGGAAGTAAAAATAAAAATAAAGAATAGGGGCTATAGGAGAGAGAGAGAGAGAGAGAGAGAGAGAGAGAGAGAGAGAGAGAGAGAAAGAGGAAAGGAGGGAGAGAGAGAGTGAGTGAGAGAGAGAGAAAGAGAGAGAGAGAGAGAGAGAGAGAGATGAGAGAGAGTGAGAGAGAAGAGAGAGAGAGAGCGAGAGAGAGAGAGAGAGAGAGAGAAAGAGAGAGGGAGAGAGAGAAGAGAGAGAGAAAGAAAGAGAGAGGGAGAGAGAGAGATGGAGAGAGAGAGAGATGAGAGAGAGAGATAGAGAGAGAGAGAGAGAGAGAGAGAGAGAGGAAGAAGGAGAAGAAGAAGAAGAAGAAGAAGAAGAAGAAGAAGAAGAAGAAGAAGAGAGAGACTCAGAAAGGAAGAAAAGGAAAGAGAGAATCATACAATAAGGAGAAAGGAGAAAGAAAAACGAAAGAGAGAAAGGAGAAGAGGCGATAACAGCCATCAACAGGTTCTTAGGAACAACTAGCAACTCAAATGCAGATTTTGATGATAATACCTTGAAAGATACTTTCCTAATACACTTACAACATCCACCATGCCCTTGATATCACAAAGCACCGCAATTTTTTACATCTATGATATATGATTTCCGAGTCAAAAGCCAGTCAGGAATAGCTCCGTTTTATCAACTATGTTTGACAAGTAATTCTCAATAGCTGTGATGGCTTCTGCTCTCAGATGAAAGCGGTGTTATGTTACATAATATCTGTCTGTCTCTATCTCTCTCTATATATATGTTATTACGTAAACTAGTCCCCGATTGATTAGAATGAAAATTGTCGTGTACTTGCCAGCCTTCCATGGATGAAAAATGAAAAGGTGTATATATATTCATATATATGTGTGTGTGTGTGTGTGAGAGAGAGAGAGAGAGAGAGAGAGAGAGAGAGAGAGAGAGAGAGAGAGAGAGAGAGAGAGAGAGAGAGAGAGAGAGAGAGAGAGAGAGAGAGAGAGAGAGAGAGAGAGAATGTATATACGTGTGTGTGTGTGTGTGTGTGTGTGTGTGTGTGTGTGTGTGTGTGTGTGTGTGTGTGTGTGTGTGTGTGTGTGTGTGTGTGTGTGTGTGTGTGCGTGTGCATATATGTATGTATAGAGAGAGAAAAAAACGAGAAAAAAGGGAGAAAGGCTGGCAACCAGACAGACGCATGGAGAGAAAACGAGAAAAAAATACACGAGAGAAGGGATGAGAGAAAAAAAAGAGATAGAGAGAAACCGAGAGAAGAGAGAGAACGAGAAAGAGAGAGAGAGAGAGAGAGAGAGAGAGAGAGAGAGAGAGAGAGAGAGAGAGAGAGAGAGAGAGAGAGAGAGAGAGAGAGAGAGAGAGAGAACGAGAAAGGGAGAAAGAGAGAGAGAGAACGAGAAAGAGAGAGAGAGAAAACGAAAAATAATTAAAGAGAGAGCGAGAAAAAGAGAGAGAGAGAAGGACGTACAGCCAGCCAGACACATAGAGAGAAAAATCGAGGGAATAAATAAACGAGAAAAGGAATAATCCTGACTGTTACAGAGACACACAGAAATCCTGAGAGAAAATATCTTTAGGCAGTTTCCCACTTTCCAGGAAAATAGCTTCGTGACACTCATACTCCTGTGAGGATAATAATTGAGATGCCCTTTTTATCATTATCATTATACAGCATTTTATATAAATACAATAAACACTCATCACCTTCATATTTATGGGTTTTCATTATAATCCTTATCGTTGTAATTATTAACATCATAATTATCATTATTATTAGTGTTACACCTATTTATTATCATTATTTTCATTATCATGATCTCAGGCGACTCTGCTGTACTAACATCGACATTCTGGGGTTAAAATGAGGGTGAAGAGGAACTAACCACCCTATTGATTAATTTGGGTAAGAGGCCAAACGTATATCATTATTATTATGAATATTATTATTATTCCTGTTACTGTTAGTATTAACATCAACAGTCTTGAAGTTTGCATTATCATTATTCTTTTTATTACCGTCATTCTCCCTACTATTCTCATCAACATCATTATCTTTTTGTCATCATCATCTTTTTTTCTTCTCCAAAACCCTTTCAACATCCTATTGAATCTTGAAGACTTGTAGTGTAAGAAAAAAACACTCATTCCTCTACAGACAGTTTCCTCGACAATGAATAATTCCAAAGACGTTGATTAATCTTCCTGGCAATGAATCATTTCAAAGACACCTCATTAGTCCCTTTAAACGTCTGTAATTATCGTGGCCTCTTTTTAGACGTTCACATGACATTGTTTAGATCAGGGTCGTGACAATAGTCTTGTGAAGGGTCCCGTCTTCCTCCTTGTGTTTTGAGAGACTACAAACAAGTTCCTTTTGCACGTTTCCACTCCTTTGGTCCATCTCTGTTATGAGATCAGACAAGGTGTCGAGACCAAGAGCTGTCCTCTCTCTCTCTCTCTCTCTCTCTCTCTCTCTCTCTCTCTCTCTCTCTCTCTCTCTCTCTCTCTCTCTCTCTCTCTCTCTCTCTCTCTCTCTCTCTCTCTCTCTCTCTCGTCTCTTTAGAAGTTTCAAAGAGGTTTCTGAAAGGAGGTTGCAGTTCGTATCATTCGTTCTAAATGCAGTATATCTTATATATAAATGCAAATGCAATATCCAACGAAAACAGCAGAAAAAGACTCACCATTGAAGAAAGTTATAAGACCAGAAATTTGCCAACGAGCGTAGGGATACTCAAGACCCTACAAACTGTTCAATTATCGCTAACAGCTGTTCTCAGAAATGATCTTTGATTCTCAGAGTCACTGGGAGTCTCTGGAGCATTGCTTGCGGACAAAAGAAAGGAGGAACGGGATCCATTGTTGGAAGTTTGTTCTCTGTCTCACCATCTCAAGCGAGAAGTATGTATGGGAACTCCGTGGCTTGTTTGTCCAGGAATGAAGTATAAGTGGTTGTTCTGCTATTATTTATTATTGATTCTATTCTTAAACATATACAAGGAAGTGCGTCTGTGGTATTCACGACTGGGTTGATTGAATATTGACCCACAACGACCCAGAGGATGTTCTTGTTATTATTTATGCCTGTTTTTATTCTTCCATCACGGTCGTCTGTCAAGCCTACGTTACCGACTGAAAAGGGAACGGCTGAAACACAGACAAGGGAGTGAGTGTGCGATTTCCACGAGTGAGTTGATTGAGATCTAGCACAGGACTAAAAGATGAGGTTCCTTTTATTGCCTTGATTATTCTTGTCCTTTAATCATAGTAGAGTATTCGGCGGGAAAGGAACTGCCAAACACAGGAACTCCTAACAAGTGAGTTGTTTAAAATCTGACTCACAACGAAATCTCGAAGGGCACGAGGAGGAGGTATCCACACGATGATGGTAAAAAAAAAACATTTCTTACCTTTATTATTACATTTGCATATAAATCGAACTGCATGTCGATTCCACGATGCATTCTCGCCTTTTAGTGCCCACGTCTCTTACCGCCTCTGTTTGGGACAAGGAAGTCATTCATTTATTAATACATGCATACATATTCAAGCTTCAAGCCGATAAAGATATGCGTTCAAATGGATCCCACACAGACTCTCGTCCAAGATGTATTCAGAGATAATCGTGTTATGGTGAATTGCAATCTTTTTTACCCTGACAATTTTATGTATGGATTCAGCAAGACTCATGCAGTGTGAACTGAAAGCAGACAGCTGCCTTTGATGTTCAGAATGAGAAGAGGGAGAAGAGAGAAGAGGAAGAAGAGACACGAGAGAAGGCATGATGTTCAGAATGAGAAGAGGAAGCAGAGAGAAGAGGAAGAAGAGACACGAGAGAAGGCATGATGTTCAGAATGAGAAGAAGGAGAAGAGAGAAGAGGAAGAAGAGACACGAGAGAAGGCATGATGTTCAGAATGAGAAGAGGGAGAAGAGAGAAGAGGAAGAAGAGACACGAGAGAAGGCATGATGTTCAGAATGAGAAGAGGAAGAAGAGACACGAGAGAAGGCATGATGTTCAGAATGAGAAGAGGAAGCAGAGAGAAGAGGAAGAAGAGACACGAGAGAAGGCATGATGTTCAGAATGAGAAGAGGAAGAAGAGACACGAGAGAAGGCATGATGTTCAGAATGAAGAGAGGGAGAAGAGAGAAGAGCGGAGAGACACGAGAGAAGGCATGATGTTCAGAATGAGAAGAGAAAGGGAAGAGAGAAGGGCAGAGAGACACGAGAGAAAGCATGGTGTTCAGAATGAGAAGAGAAAGGAAATAGAAAGACGGAGATATGTAGAGAGGAGAAGAAAGAGAAGAGAGAGCGGGAGGAAGGGACGAAGAGAGAGATGGAAGGATTGGCGAATAGATTAAAAGAGAGAAGAAGAAACAGGCAGATATACAGAGACAGTGGGATAATGAATTTGACAGGATAAAGCAATCTGTTTTTCTTATGTATGTCTATGTCGGTCTGTTTGTTTCTCTATCTTTCTATCTAT
>NC_091589.1:1316313-1321313 GCF_042767895.1 Penaeus vannamei
ATTGACGATTTCGATTCCGTTTACTGATGTTATTTGATTTTGTTATTCATTTTATTTATTCTATTTCTATTCTACGTTCACCAATAATTGTTATGCACAATAATTGCTATAATCATCGAAGAGAATCAGCGATAAATCAATGTTATCGCAAATTCCTTTTTAATGAGGTTGACGTACATATAAGGATCATTATCGGTAATTCCCCTCATAGACTCAGAGAGAGAGAGAGAGAGGGGGAGAGGAAGGGAGGGAAGGAGAGGGGAGAGAGAGAGTGAGATGGAAGGAGAGAGAGTGAGAGGGGGGGGCAGAGAGAGTGAGAGAAAGGGGGGCTGAGAAGCAGAAGGGTGTGAGGGAGGGAGAAGGAGAAAGAGAGAGAGAGAGAGGGAGAGGGAGGGAGAAAGAGGCAGAGAGACAGACAGTGAGGGAGAGGTAGAAGAAAGAGAGAGATGGAAGAGAGGAAGGGAGAGAGAGAGATGAAAGAGAGGGAGAGAGGAAGAGAGAGAGATGAAAGAGAGGGGGAGAGGAAGAGAGATAAAGACGGAGGGAGGTGGGAGGGAAGGAGAGAGAGAGAGAGGAAGAGAGTGAAGGAGAGACTGTGGAAGTAAGAGAGTGAGAGCGAGGGAGAAAGAGAGAGAGATAGAGAAAGTAAAAAAATATAATCTAAATCTACATATAACCATATGATCATAAACATTTCAATCTAATGATTATCACAAAAGCTGATCATCCATAATTGATAATAACATAAACGAACTACGAGAAAAAAAAAAATCTTCTCCCAGCAAATACGAAGAGAAAGCGAGAGAAGAGAACAGGGGTCGAGGGGGTGGAAGGAGGGGTAGGGAGTGGGAGGAGGGGTTGGGGGGGTGTTGGGGAGTGAAAGCAAGTAGTTTATAAACGAGAGAAAAAGAAGATAGGAGGAAAAACCTACTTAATTATGCGAGTCTTGATTAAAAAGTCAGTCAGAATGCGAAGTCGGAGCGGAGGAGAAGGTCAGAAAACAAGGCTTTTTTTTTTTTTTTTGAAGAGGTTTATGCTCGTTGGTATGCAGACACGCGCGCGCGCACACACACGTATGAGTGCGTGTGTGGTTGTATGTGTTTTTGTGTTTGTGGATGTGTCTGTGTGTTAGTGTGTGTGTGTGTGTGTGTGGATGTGTTTGTGTGTCTTTGTGTGTTTGGGTATGTGGATGTGTTTGTGTGTTAGTATGTGTGTGAGCGTGTTAGTTTGTTTGTGTGTGTGTGTGTGTGTACATGTGTGCCTGTGTGTTTGTGTGTATGTGTCTGTGTTTGTGTGTTAGTGTCTGTTTGTTAGTGTGTGTGTGTGTATCTATGTGCCTGTGTGTTAGCGTGTATGTGTGTGTTTGGTGTATGTGTCCCTTCATCTCTTGAAAATCTTATTCTTGCTTATTTTTCTATTTTCCTTTATTATTCCCTATTCCCTATTCCTCCACTCACCAAACTCCGAACCCTTTTTTCCGTATCTTTCTATTTCCTTGCTTTATCATCCACCTTTTCTTATACATTCCGTTATCACTCTTCTTTCACCTGCATCCCATTCATTCGTCTCGCTTGGGGAGCCTTTTGAGAACCGGTCAGGAAGGTCATCGGGTTGAAACCACTATAGTTCTCTAGAAAACATTTTTTTATTAATATACAAGCAATTAAAATGTAATTGATAGTTATGTAGTTGTTGTTTTTTCTCTCTCTCTTTTTGTTATCTTTTCTTTTACGTATTTTTTTCTTCTTTTTTTTCTTTTTTTTTTTTGTTATCTTTTGTTTTACGTAGTTTTTTCTTCTTCTTCTTCTTTTTTATTCTCGTTATCTTGTGTTTTTCTTTCTTGGCTCATTCGTTATTGTGTAATCATGAAAACAGTATATTCATGGGTTTTATTTTCCCCAACAACCATAAAGAAAAATTAATCATAAAGACAGATAAACAAACAAACTAGTGATAAACTTCAACATTTGTAAAAAAAAAAAAAAAAAAAAAAAAAAAAAGAAGTAGAAAATAAAAAAAAAGATAAAATAAAAGGTAAACATCATTAATTAGATTACACATCATATATTTTGCAAGTATGCTGAGAGTGCACAAAGTTAGTAGCAAGTAAACATACCACGGTGATATATAATCTCCTTTCCACGTTTGCCTGAAATATGTGGTGTTCAACATTAATTATTGTTTCCTGCTTAAAAGAAAAGAGAGAGGTAGTAAGAGTGGAAGAGAGAGAGAGAGAGAGAGGTGAGGAGAGTTTGAGAGAGAGAGTCAGTGAGAGAGAGAGAGGGGGGAGAGAAAGAGAAAGGGAGAGTGTGTAGAGTAAGGGAGGAACAGAGAGAGAGAGAGGGGGGGAGAGAAAGAGAAAATGAGAGTGTGCAGAGTAAGGGAGGAACAGAGAGAGAGAGAGAAAGAGAGAGGTAGGGAGAGATATATAGAGAGAGAAAGAGCGAGATATAGAGAGAAGAGAGACAGAGAGGGAAAGAGAGAGAAAAGAGACAGAGAGAGAAAGAGCGAGAGAGGTAAGCAAGGAGCAAGGACAGACAGGAGGGAGAGAGAAAAAGAATGACAGACAAACACACAGACAGACAGAAAGAGAGAGAAGGGAAAGATCGAAAAGGATTCTAGCCATGCAATAGCGTCGACAAGCAGAAAACACACTGATAAACAGACGATTTCACACACACACACACACACACACACACACACACACACACACACACACACACACAACACAGATAGCCATAGATACATAGACAGATAGAGATAAATAGTCAAAAAGAGACAGGAAAGATAAATAAAGCGACAGACGAACGAAGAAATATATCCATCAACATAAGTGCCTAATACAGACAAACACCAAACTCCACAGGCTCCACATACACCCTCGTGTTATTTGAATGCTACACCCAAGCGTATGTTACACTACTCATAGAGATTACTTTCCCCTCATTTGCATATGGTGATTTGACCTCTTTGACGATCCTTACGTGATCTGCCTAAGGGAAACGCCCATTGACAGGTGAAGCATTCATAGTCACTGACATAAGAACTTGAGGTGGATGAGAAAGAGGGAATGAGAGAGTGGATGAGAAAGAGGGAGGAGTGGATGAGGAAGAGGGAATGAGAGAGTGGATGAGAAAGACGGAATGAGAGAGTGGATGAGAAAGAGGGAATGGGAGAGTGGATGAGAAAGAGGGATGAGTGGATGAGGAAGAGGGAATGAGAGAGTGGATGAGAAAGAGGGAATGAGAGAGTGGATGAGGAAGAGGGAATGAGAGAGTGGATGAGAAAGAGGGAATGAGAGAGTGGATGAGGAAGAGGGAATGAGAGAGTGGATGAGAAAGAGGGAATGAGAGAGTGGATGAGAAAGAGGGAATGAGAGAGTGGATGAGGAAGAGGGAATGAGAGAGTGGATGAGAAAGAGGAAATGAGAGAGTGGATGAGAAAGAGGGAATGAGAGAGTGGATGAGAGAGAGGGAACGAGAGAGTGGATGAGGTAGAGGGAATGAGAGAGTGGATGAGAAAGAGGGAATGAGAGAGTGGATGAAAGAGTGGATGAGAAAGAGGGAATGAGAGAGTGGATGAGAAAGAGGGAATGAGAGAGTGGATGAGAAAGAGGGAATGAGAGAGTGGATGAGAAAGAGGGAATGAGAGAGTGGATGAGAAAGAGGGAATGAGAGAGTGGATGAGAAAGAGGGAATGAGAGAGTGGATGAGGAAGAGGGAATGAGAGAGTGGATGAGGAAGAGGGAATGAGAGAGTGGATGAGAAAGAGGGAATGAGAGAGTGGATGAGAAAGAGGGAATGAGAGAGTGGATGAGAAAGAGGGAATGAGAGAGTGGCTGAGAAAGAGGGAATGAGAGAGTGGATGAGAAAGAGGGAATGAGAGAGTGGATGAGAGAGAGGGAATGAGAGAGTGGATGAGAAAGAGGGAATGAGAGAGTGGATGAGAAAGAGGGAATGAGACAGTGGCTGAGAAAGAGGGAATGAGAGAGTGGATGAGAAAGAGGGAATGAGAGAGTGGATGAGAGAGTGGATGAGAAAGAGGGAATGAGAGAGTGGATGAGAAAGAGGGAATGAGAGAGTGGATGAGGAAGAGGGAATGAGAGAGTGGATGAGGAAGAGGAATGAGAGAGTGGATGAGAAGAGGGAATGAGAGAGTGGATGAGAAAGAGAATGAGAGAGTGGATGAGAAAGAGGGAATGAGAGAGTGGATGAGAAGAGGAATGAGAGTGGATGAGGAAGAGGGAATGAGAGAGTGGATGAGGAAGAGGGAATGAGAGAGTGGATGAGAGAGAGGGAATGAGAGATTGGATGAGAAAGAGGGAATGAGAGAGTGGATGAGAAAGAGGAAATGAGAGAGTGGATGAGAGAGAGGGAATGAGAGAGTGGATGAGAAAGAGGGAATGAGAGAGTGGATGAGAAAGAGGGAATGAGAGAGTGGATGAGAAAGAGGGAATGAGAGAGTGGATGAGAAAGAGGGAATGAGAGAGTGGATGAGGAAGAGGGAATGAGAGAGTGGATGAGGAAGAGGGAATGAGAGAGTGGATGAGAAAGAGGGAATGAGAGAGTGGATGACAAAGAGGGAATGAGAGAGTGGATGAGGAAGAGGGAATGAGAGTGGATGAGAAAGAGGGAATGAGAGAGTGGATGAGAAAGAGGGAATGAGAGAGTGGATGAGGAAGAGGGAATGAGAGAGTGGATGAGGAAGAGGGAATGAGAGAGTGGATGAGTAAGAGGGAATGAGAGAGTGGATGAGAAAGACGAATGAGAGAGTGGATGAGGAAGAGGGAATGAGAGAGTGGATGAGGAAGAGGGAATGAGAGAGTGGATGAGGAAGAGGGAATGAGAGAGTGGATGAGCAAAGAGGGAATGTGGAGAGAGTGGAAGAGGAAGAGGGAAGGAGAGAGTAATACTGAGAAAGAGGGAATAGAGAGAGAGTGACAGGGAAAGAGAAATGAGAGAGTGGAGAGGGAAGAGGGAATGAGAGAGTGGATGAGGAAG
>NC_091589.1:1383813-1386313 GCF_042767895.1 Penaeus vannamei
ATTTTATATTTCTGTTACCTTGTAGTTTCCCTGATTTTGGTTTGAAAATTTCAGCTGATTTAATTTTGACCTTTTATCCACCTTATATCTATTGTTGACCTATTGAAATGTCTAACAAATTAGATTGTACATTTATACGGTACAGCTTCATGAGTATGGAAATAGGACAATATTTGGTTATTTAGTAGGCCTCTGTGATATAACTGCGTGCATACTGCATTCAGCATGACGAGACACTGCCGGGGTTCGAACCTCAGCAAGCTATTACACTTATACGGCGTTTAATGTCCCTCATTTGGGCATTTAGCGTTCCGATTCGACGGAGGGCTTCTTCCTTAGACTTGACTGCCGTTTCATACCGCCGCTGCAGGTCACTCCTTTGGTTGGCGAGCGACCCGATCTTCTCTCCCATTTGCGCCGCCGCCGTCCTCAGATCCTGGACGGTGGGCTGGGTCTGGGCGTCCTCCTGCGCCAGGCTCTCGTTCTCTCGGTCCAGGCGCTCGTTCGCGGCCTCGGTCTCGTCTGCGTCCCTCGCGAGCGCGGTCTTCTGCCCCGCGAGAGTGCCCTTGGTGAGCGCCAGGGAGTCCGTGGCGCCCGAGATTTCCGTGATCCTCTGGCGCAGTTGGCTCAGCAGCGTCTCGAGCTCCTGGTCGCTGTGCCTTCCAGACAGACGTTGTTCCAGGACTCTCAGCTCCGTTTCGAGTCGAGTCTTTTCCTCCTGGAGGCGCCGAAGGGCCGTCTTAGCCTCGAGCTTCTCGATCTTGACTTCAGCCTCCTCGTACTTGAGCTGCGCGTCCTCAGCCTGGAGTCCGAAGCGGCTTTGCTGCAGCTCCTGCATCCTGGCCCTTGCAGCAAGGAGCTCCTGCTGCAGGTGGCGGTGCTTGGCCTTCAGCGCGGCGTTGGCCTCTCGACGCTCTCGAATCTCGTCCTCCTGGCCGGCGACCCTTCGTTGCAAAACCTCGGTGAGGTTTCCGCACAACTGCAGTTCTGTTGGGAGAAGCAAACACACGGACTCCGCGTGAGACGATGGTCACTCGGCCTACCTTGGGGTGTTGACTCTGGGAGTAAGTCTACTAACATCACCACAAAGATCCCAAAAATAGTAAACCTCGATTTGAAAGTTCCTAAACAAGATTTCGATTTTATATGTGTGTGTGTGTGTGTGTGTGTGAATCTGAATAAATACTAAAGTATTTGAGATTCCTTCTCTCCGTCCAGGTATGATACTAGAAGCTTTCTTACTTTTCTTATCTATATTTTCTTTCTTCTTTAGTACTTTGGCGAATACACAGTACCTAAATGGAAGTAGTTTGAATATCTACTTATGTCACAATACATTATCTGGAATAATAATTTTTTTTCATTCTTTCTCTTTCCTTCTGCCTCTTGAACTTCCCCTCCTTCTTGCCTTTTTGTCTCGCATTCCCCTCCCTCGCTCGCTCGCTCAGAAGCACGCTCCAGTCATCATATTGCGTTCAGAAGTTGCGAGTTCCTGCTCCAGCCGCTTCTTCTCCTGCTCCAAGCCTGGGATCTTCTTCTGCTCGCTCGCGTTCTCTCGCTCCGCCTGCTGCTGCCTCGTCTTCAGCGCGCTCGTCTCAGCTTCCAGACGGGCGAGACTCTGCTGCATTTGCACCCGGGATGCCTGGTGCTTCTCTCTCTCGGCCGCGCCCTGGGCGACGCTCGCCTTCAGCCGGGCGTTCTGCGTCTGGAGTTCGTCCCTCTGCGCCTGGGCGGCCTGGAGTCTCAGCGTCCCTTGGGCGTTCTCCTCCTGCAGCCGAGTGACTTCCTGTTGAAGGCGACTCTTGGCGTTCTCCAGGGCGGCGACCTCCTGCTCCAGCGACGTCTTCTCCTCCTCCTTCCGGGCGAGGTCCTCGCTCCCTTCGGCCTCCCGGTCCCTGATCGCCTCGACGCGAGTCCTCAGGGCGTCCACCTGGCCCTCTGTGCTGTTGCCCTTCGCCCACAGGTCGCGGTTCTCCAGAGTCAGCTGCTCGACCGTCCGTCGGGCCGCGCGAATGTTCTCCTGCAGCTGCGCGATCTCCCCCTCGTGCGAGCCGGCCTCCTCCTGCACGCCCGCGACCTCGCCTCCCAGCTGCCGGATCGCGGCCGTCGTCTGGTTGTTCTCCCGGCTGAGGTCCTGCAGCGCCTTCGCCTGTGCCTTCGCCGTCTCCAAGAGCTTTGCAGTGGCGCCGGAATCTGCGGGAGAGTTGCTGCTTGAAACGGAGGCGGTTTGGGCTTCGCGTCGAGGCCTCCTGGCGCAGCGGGCGGGGGGGCGGGGGCGGCGTCGCCTTGTGGGATCCACAGACGGAGTGATGCATGTAGCTAGATATAAATACTGATGAATACGCAAGTGTATATATATATATATATATATATATATATATATATATATATATATATATATATATATATATATGTGTGTGTGTGTGTGTGTGTGTGTGTGTGTGTGTGTGTAGGTATGTATATATGTATGTGTGTATATGTAATGAATTAATGTGCAGAA
>NC_091589.1:1401313-1406313 GCF_042767895.1 Penaeus vannamei
CCACCAACTCATCACCAATATCTCATCACATCACCACTCCCTCATCACCAATATCTCATCACATCCCCACCAACTCATCACCAATATCTCATCACATCACCACTCCCTCATCATCAATAACTCATCACATCACCACCACCTCATAACCAATATCTCATCGCATCACCACTCCCTCATCACCAATATCTCATCACATCCCCACCAACTCATCACCAATAACTCATCACATCACCACCACCTCATAACCAATATCTCATCGCATCACCACTACCTCATCACTAATAACTCATCACATCACCACTACATCACCAATAACTCATCACATCACCACTCCCTCATCACCAATAACTCATCACATCACCACTACCTCATCACCAATATCTCATCACATCACCAATAACTCATCACATCACCACCACCTCATAACCAATATCTCATCGCATCACCACTCCCTCATCACCAATATCTCATCACATCCCCACCAACTCATCACCAATAACTCATCACATCACCACCACCTCATAACCAATATCTCATCGCATCACCACTACCTCATCACTAATAACTCATCACATCACCACTACCTCATCACCAATATCTCATCACATCACCACTCCCTCATCACCAATAACTCATCACATCACCACTACCTCATCACCAATATCTCATCACATCACCACCACCTCATCACCAATAACTCATCACATCACCACTACCTCATCGCCAATATCTCATCACATCACCACTACCTCATCGCCAATATCTCATCACATCACCACCATCTCATCACCAATATCTCATCACATCACCACTACCTCATCACCACAAATGCATCATCACCCAACTCATCTACAATAACTCATCACCAATGAATCATCACATCACCACTACCCCATCACCAATAACTCATCATATCACCACCATATCACTAATAACATCACATCACATCACATCATCACCAATAACTCATCACATCACCACTACCTCATCACCAATAACTCATCATATCACCACCATATCACTAATAACATCACATCACATCACATCATCACCGATAACTCATCACATCACCACCATCTCATCACCAAGACCCACCACCAACTCACCCGCATTCTTTATCTCGACATCAGTGTAGACAGATCCGGTGAAGACACCTGACGCAGCCTCCAGCAGGTAGCGGATCCAGGTGTTGCCAGATCCAGGAAACGACACCAGATACGTCATAGGAAGGCCCTTGGCGAATCTGCGAGGATGTGGCAACACTGGTGGGCTTAGCACTGGGCGGCTGAACACTGGCGGGCTTAATGCTGGCGGGCTTAAAACTAGTGGGATTAGCACTGGTGGGCTTACAACTAGTGGGATTAGCACTGGTGGGCTTACAACTAGTGGGCTGAACATGTGGGCTTAAAACTAGTGGGATTAGCACTGGTGGGCTTAAAACTAGTGGGATTAGCACTGGTGGGCTTAAAACTAGTGGGCTGAATATCAGTGGGCTTAAAACTAGTGGGCTGTACATCATTGGGCTTAAAACTAGAGGGATTAGCACTGGTGGGCTTAAAACAGGTGGGCTTAGCACTGGTGGGCTTACCGCTGGTGGGCTTGAAACTAGTGGGCTTAGCACTGGTGGACCTAAAACTAGTGGGCTGAACACCAGTGGGCTTAAAACAGGTGGACTTAGCACTGGTGGGCTTAACGTTGGTGGGCTTGAAACTAGTGGGCCTAGCACTGGCGGACCTAAAACTAGTGGGCTAGATGCACGATGGAAATGTCACTCAAAACTATAAATCAACGTGCTTTATGGAAGATGAATAGGAAGCTTGCATTGAAGTGCATGAGTATGATGAGCCATTTCTGCCTTTTTTCTAAACATTAGACGATAAAGAAAACGTATATAAATAATACAAATTGACTCATAAACTATTATAGATCAATGAATATTACATTACAGTTACAGTGCGTAGTGTCAGATTTTGATGATTATAAGATTCCCTGCATTACTTTCTTGCTCAATGCACTGCATAAAACAATATACTATATATTATTAAGCCAATAATGTAACAACATGATATGCATCCGTATCTCTTTATAGAAATTGCATTAGTTATATAACAAGAAAATCCGACACTGAACCTGTAAACTTAATTTATTTAAAAAGTATATGACTATTTAATATGACTGTGTTGCAGGTCTGAAGGTTTAAAGTCACTTTATGGGGTTGTGTTTTGGTGATGCCCAGCAGGAAGACCCAGCTGAAGTGACATCGGATGAAATTTCCTCCTTGACGTTTTCATCAATTTACATATTTTCAACAAGATACATATCTTTAGCGAGTATACATACATCCATATATGTATTTGCGTGTGTGTATGTGTGTGCGCGTGTGTGCGTGTGCATGTGTATGTGTGTGTGTTTGTCTGTGTGTGTTTCTCTGTGTATGCGTGTGTATGTGTTTGCGTGTGCATGTGTGTTTGCGTGTGTATGTGTGTGTGTGTCTGTGTGTGTGTGTGTTTGCATGTGTGTGTGTGTGTGTTTGCGTGTGTGTGCGTGTATGTATGTATGTGTGTGTGTAAATACACACAAAGGCATCCGACCCAGCATAACCCTCTTCAACCCACTACAACAGAGGATCCGATCCTACCTCGTCTTGTATTCTCGACAGGAACTCGAGTTGTCATCCTTCCACAGAGGCCAAGAAGGAGCTGTTTCGTCCCATATAACTTCTCTCGGACTCGGAACTGCGAGGGAAAAATATCTTGTGATTTTGCTTTTTTTTTTGTGTGTGTGTGTTTTTTTTTTTTTTTTTTTTTGTCATTATTATCATAATACTTTTAGGATAGCATTTTTTATGGTTAGAAATGAGAAAAAAAATCTTAATATCGTAGTATTTTGCAGAGAAATGTACATGTGAGTGTGTAGATTTTTTTCGATACATGTACCACCAATCTTGTCAAATACAGTACAGGTGTTGATGATATAGTACTGGTTATTAACATCATGATTGGATTCAATCAAACTGAATTTATGTCTACCGTGTTTCGCGCAGTCTGCACATCTTGATATGAGAGCAACAAAAAATGATAATAGTGCTAACGATAAATATTGATAATGATACTAACAATGCTAATATTAGTTATGCTAATTATGGTAATAATGATAGGCATACGAGCGCATACATAAAGACACACATACATGTGCGTGTGTATATATGTACCTATACATGTATAAATAAAAAAAAAAATATATATATATATATATATATATATATATATAGAGAGAGAGAGAGAGAGAGAGAGAGAGAGAGAGAGAGAGAGAGAGAGAGAGAGAGAGAGAGAGAGAGAAATAGATAGATACACATACACAAACACATATGTATATATGTGTGTATGTGTGTGTGTGCACAGGCATTAATCTCTGTGTGATTTTATTTCCAATGTGTGTATATGTGTGCAATAATAATAATTATGATAGTAACAACAACAGTAATAACACCAATAAAAATCAATATCATTATTATTATTATCATTATCATAATCATTATCATTATCATCATGATAATGATAACAATAATGAAATAAATAATGATATGATAATAATAATAATAAAGTATTCGTAGAAGTAGTAGTAATGATAATAATAATATCAATAATAATAATGATAACAATAGCAATAGTAAGAACAATGAAAATAACAATAATGATAACAATAACGATAATTATTTTAACAATTATAATAACAACAACATTAACAATAACATAATAATAATGATGATGATATGATGATAATAATCATAATAAAAAATAAAGCAATGATAATAATAACAAAAATAGTGATAATGACAATAATAATAACAATTATAACAATAACAATAATAATAGTGATAATGATAATAACAATAATAATAATAATAATGGCAACAACAATGATGATGATAATGATGATAACAATTATATAAATAATAACAAAAAGAATAAGAATAACAACAATAATTATTATTGTCAATAATTTCATTATTATTATTAGTAGTAGTAGTAGTATCTTTATCATTATTATCATTATTGTTATTATCATAATTATCATTATTGTTACCATTATCATTATCATCATTATCATTATTATTAAAATAATAATGAAATAAAAAAATAGTGATAGTAATAAAAACAACAATAATAATAATAAATAACAATAAAATATATGATAAATAACGTTTGAAAAGATAGACTAAGAGACCAGACAACGAAAGAGGGAGATGCATTAGGTCAATAAATTGTTACAATGTCTCTAAATATGGCTGGCAAGACACCTGAAACTCTATACGTGTTTAAACCCAGAAGGTAATAGAGATTCTGAACTCTAATAACAATTTTAAGATCAAAGCTATCGATAAAATTATGAAAATGTTTGCGTATGCTATCAAAGGAACAAGGATCAGTAATTGAGGTGATATGATGATAGGAAATGAAGCTAAAATGAATGATTAGGTCACAGGGGAAGGCTGTAGAGTCTGAGGACGAAAAAGTTATCATAGGAAATGAAGCTAAATTGAATGATTAGGTCACAGGGGAAAAGTTGTAGAGTCTGAGGACGAAAAAGTGATCACAGGAAATGAAGCTAAATCTGAATGATTAGGTCACAGGGGAAAAGTAGAGTCTGAGAACGAAAAGGTGATCACAGGAAATGAAGCCAAATGGAATGTTTAGGTCACAGGGGAAAAGTTGTAGAGTCTGAGGACGAAAAAGTGATCACAGGAAATGAAGCTAAATCTGAATGATTAGGTTGTAGAGTCTGAGGACGAAAAAGTGATCGCAGGAAATGAAGCCAAATTCAATGATTAGGTCACAGGGGAAGGTGGTAGAGTCTGAGGACGAATAAGTGATCACTCGACCCCTAAGTGACGACCTACCTTTTTCGTCAGTGTTCGTTGACTTCACTTCTTTGCTCTTTTGTCCTACTTTTCAGGAAATCGTGGAAAATATATATTACGTATTAGAACAACGGATGTT
>NC_091589.1:1413557-1416057 GCF_042767895.1 Penaeus vannamei
ACGTAGTCTTTTTTCCCTTCTGCCGTACACGTAGCCTTTTTTTCTCTTCTGCCGTAAATGTAGTCTTTCCCTGGCTGTTTTTTTTTTTCTTTTTTCTTTCTTTCATTCTTTCTTTTTTCTTCTTTTTCTTCTTTTTTTTTCTTTGCAAAGGAACACTATATCTTTAGAGAGAGAGAGAAAGGAGGTACACGTGTGTGTGTGTTGTGTGTGTGCTCTGACGTGTGTAGGTACATGTCTTTGCTACAGCAGCGGTTAGTCCTGAGAGCAAAGGACTTCCGTGCAGGTCGTTTACTTAACAAACACGTGCATCAGGTGTAACATGGCTGATACACCTGCCGATAGCTGCATCTGCTGAGTGTTCTGTGCACTTATTTTCCGTATCCTTTCTTTCTTTTTTTTCTCCTTTTCTCTGCAAAGGAATATATTATTAAGCAGAGAGAGAGGAAGGGGGTACACCTGTGTGTGTGTGCGTGTGTGTGTGCTATTACGTATGCACCTACATTCACAAAGATTAATCATTTTCTGACAGTGCCAGATTTAGTCACCGTTCGACAGGTGTCAGGTGTGATAAAATAATGGAACTGAAAAGACAACTAGCGACTGATTTGTAAGTATAGAAGTATGCATGTAAATGAATGTGTACACGTAGTCTATTTTCTCTTCTGCCGTACACATATTATTTTTTCCCTTTTGCCGTACACGTAGTTTTTTCCCCCTCTGCCGTACATGTAGTCTTTTTGTCTTTTTGTCTTTTCTTTTTTTCCTTTTTTTCTTCTTTTTTTATTTTACTTGACTACCAAAATACCTACCGATCGCCTAGGAAATATCGCTCATTGGCAATACGAACAATACATATCAATACGAATAAACAATACGAACAAACAATAGGAATAAACAATACGAACAAACGATAGGAATAAACAATACGAACAAACAAACACTACGAATAAACACTACGAAAAAACAATACGAACTACTTAAATCCTGTGACTGAAGACCTTCCGCGTACAATGGGCGGGTCGTTTACTTAACAAAAACGTGTGTCAGGTGTTGTGTGGCTGATACACCTGTCGGTAACTGTATCTGTTGTTTAATTTTGCGCCTTTTTTTTCGTTTCTGCAAAAGAATATATTATTAAGCAGAGAGAGAGAGAGAAAAAGGGGTACACCTGTGTGTGTGTGCGTGTGTGTGTGTTATTACGTATGCAGCTATATTCACAAAGATTAATCATTTTCTGACAGTGCCAGATTTAGTCACCGTTCGACAGGTGTCAGGTGTGATAAAATAATTGAACTGAAAAGACAAGTAGCGACTGATTTGTAAGTATATAAGTATGCATTTATATGAATGTGTACACGTTGTCTATTTTCCCTTTTGCCGTACACATAGTCTTTCTTTCCCTTCTGCCATAGTCTTTTTATTCCATTTCTGCCGTACATGTAGTCTTTTTTCCCTTCTGCCGTACACATAGTCTTTTTCCCTTCTGCCGTACACATAGTCTTTCTTTCCCTTCTGCCATAGTCTTTTTATTCCATTTCTGCCGTACATGTAGTCTTTTTTTCCCTTCTGCAGTACACATAGTCTTTTTCCCTTCTGCCGTACATGTAGTCTTCTTTTCCCTTCTGTCGTACACGTAGTCATTTTTTTCCCTTCTGCCATAGTCTTTTTATTCCCTTTCTGCCGTACATGTAGTCTTTTTCCCTTCTGCCGTACACATAGTCTTTTTCCCTTCTGCCGTACATGTAGTCATTTATTCCCTTCTGCCGTACAGTCTTTTTTCCTTTCAACCGTACACGTAGTTTTTTTTCCCTTCTGCCGTACAGTCTTTTTTCCTTTCAACCGTACACATAGTCTTTTTTCCCTTCTGCCGTACATGTAGGCTTTTTCTCCCATTTTTTTCGTTGCCAATCATGTTGTCAAGCCATAAATTGAATAACACGTTGGAATCACTTTTTCTTCTATCAGTACCGGCTCAAATATTATTTTTTCTCCAATATCCCTGCAGATGTTATAACAACCGCTGTCAGCTGTTGCATGATGTATGTATGTGTATGTGTCTTGTGTGTATGAGTGTGAGTGTGTATGTGTGTGTGTGTGTGTGAGTGTGTGTGTGTGTGTGTGTGTGTGTGTGTGTGTGTGTGTGTGTGTGTGTGTGTGTGTGTGTGTGTGTGTGTGTGTGTGTGTGTGTGTGTATGTGTGTGCAGATAATTTTGTAAGTGTATAAATATGTTTATGAATGTGTATATGTATGTGTAGATGGCTATGCATGACTCAGATCACGTGCTAAACCACCGTCTGTTCAAACAAATGTTGATATAACTATTTGAAGCAAAAAAAGATTAATTTTGATTACTTTTTTATCTTTTGTTTCATCTTGCGAGGCAGTCTTTCGAAGGCAGCCAATAGCAGCGAGGGGGGCGGGGTTTAATTTTGACCCAAATGAGGGAGCGACGGTGATTGGTCTAACCTACCCGCTGCCAGACGTCAAAGCAAACGGGGG
>NC_091589.1:1428557-1443557 GCF_042767895.1 Penaeus vannamei
AGCAGCTACTACTCTTCAATACAAGAAAAGTATTTAATGATATACTATAGAAACGGTAGGCAAGCATAGATGCCGAAATCTAGGCTGATGTAGACAGAAACGTTTATTTGTTAAACTGGTAATAATGCCTAAGTAATAATTAAGGGTAATAATGCCTAATAATGCCTAAGTCTAATGTGATATAGGCAGAAAGGTTTTAAGCGATTTTAGACTAAAGGTATAACGGTGGAAGTTATACCATTAGGTGCTTCAAAAGATAGAACTGATTTAGACAAAAAAAAAAAAAAAAAAATGCAAAACTTGGGCAGTTATTATTATTATTATTATCATCATCATCATCATCATCATTAATTGGATAGTCGACATTCAGGTATTTTAAAAATTGCAATTGTGACCAGTAGAGAAGAGAGGGAAACAGATAGTTAATTAGAGAAAGAGACGATAAGGGAGGGAAAGAGAGAGAGAGGGGGAGGGAGCAAAGGGAGAGAGAGGGTAGGTAGATAAAGAAGGAACAAGAAGGGGGAAAGAGAGAGAAAGAAAGGGAGAGGACTAGAGAAGGAAATGAGAGAGAAAAGAAAAGAGGGTTGTAGGAGAAAGAAGGAAAGGGGAGAGAAAGAGAAAGAAAAGAGGGAAAGAGAGAGAGGGAAGGGGGGAGAAAGGGAGAGAAGGAAGAAGGGAGAAAGAGATAACAGGGAGGGCAGGAAACGAGGAAGAAGGGGACAGCAAGAGAAAGTCCTCAGCTGACCCTCTCATTTCTGACCTCTTTCTCAGTTGACCTTATTTCTGATGTGTTACTCAGCTGTCCTCATTCCTCACCTTATTATCAGCTGGCTCTCTTATTCCTGACATGTTTCTTAGCTGACCTCATTCCTGACCTGTTCCTCAGCTGACCTTATTCCTGACCTGTTCCTCACCTGACCTAATACCTGACCTGTTCCTCAGCTGACCTTATTCCTGACCTGTTCCTCAGCTGACCTTATTCCTGACCTGTTCCTCAGCTGACCTTATTCCTGACCTGTTCCTCACCTGACCTAATACCTGACCTGTTCCTCAGCTGACCTTATTCCTGACCTGTTCCTCAGCTGACCTTATTCCTGACCTGTTCCTCAGCTGGCCTTATTCCTGACCTGTTCCTCAGCTGACCTTGTTCCTGACCTGTTCCTCAAATGACCTAATACCTGACCTGTTCCTCAGCTGACCTTATTCCTGACCTGTTCCTCAGCTGACCTTGTTCTTGACCTGTTCCTCAAATGACCTAATACCTGACCTGTTCCTCAGCTGACCTTATTCCTGACCTGTTCCTCAGCTGACCTTGTTCCTGACCTGTTCCTCAAATGACCTTATACCTGACCTGTTCCTCAGCTGACCTTATTCCTGACCTGTTCCTCAGCTGACCTTGTTCTTGACCTGTTCCTCAAATGACCTAATACCTGACCTGTTCCTCAGTTGACCTTATTCCTGACCTGTTCCTCAGCTGACCTTGTTCCTGACCTGTTCCTCAAATGACCTAATACCTGACCTGTTCCTCAGCTGATCTTATTCCTGACCTGTTCCTCAGCTGACCTTATTCCTGACCTGTTCCTCAGCTGACCTTGTTCCTGACCTGTTCCTCAAATGACCTTATACCTGACCTGTTCCTCAGCTGACCTTATTCCTGACCTGTTCCTCAGCTGACCTTGTTCTTGACCTGTTCCTCAAATGACCTAATACCTGACCTGTTCCTCAGCTGACCTTATTCCTGACCTGTTCCTCAGCTGACCTTGTTCCTGACCTGTTCCTCAAATGACCTAATACCTGACCTGTTCCTCAGCTGATCTTATTCCTGACCTGTTCCTCAGCTGACCTTGTTCTTGACCTGTCCCTCAAATTACCTAATACCTGACCTGTTCCTCAGTTGACCCTCTCACTCCTGACGTCTTTCTCAGTTTCTTCCTCTCATTCCCTGACTTCTGTTATAGCCTATTATTGACGCCGAAGTCAGGGTGTTAGCGTCGCATGGTGGTAACGCAGGGTAAACAACGAGGTCATAGGTCACTCAGGTTATTTGGTCCAGATGGCACGCCGAGGTCAAGAAAGCGGGGATTCCTGACCGAGGTTTGGATCCGGAAAATAAAAAGATAAAGAGCTAGATCAGATAAGGCAAGACGGGTTAAAAGCAGCATATTGGTGTAATTATGTCTGAAAATCCCTCCGTTCTCAACCGTTTGATAAGAGTGATAAAGCCTCTGTCTCAACAAACCTGCTTAAAAGAGACAAAAAAAAGATCCACGATTGGAAAAATTAACCTGCTTAAAAGAGACAAAAAAAGAGCCACGATTGGGAACTAATCTTTGACAAAAAGTGAACTCAGCTGAAGTTGAACTAATTGAACCCTCTTCTTTTCCCTTCTGCAGACATGGCCCCAGCAGGAAGAGCTTCGAGACAGCGGGTTTTCGTCGGTGCTGCGGTGCTGACGGCAGCTTTTATCCTTCTGGTGTATGTTAAGCCTCCGTCAGTCAATGCAGAATGATACTCTGCATTGCGACTCTGTGTGTGTGTGTGTGTGTATGTGTGTGTGTGTGTGTGTGTGTGTGTGTGTGTGTGTGTGTGTGTGTGTGCGCGCGTGTGTGTGTGTGTGTGTTGGCGTGGGTCGTCATCTAGGACCGCTACAGTTGCCCCATTCGGAAATTTTATCTTATTTATATAAAAAAAAGTATAAATACGTTTACATACACAACTACACGCATGTGCGCACAGCCACATACACACAAACGCACTCAAATGCAATCCTATTTATAGACAGCATGCATGTGGGAGTACATATAAACACGTACTTCCAGAACAATCCGACTGAAGCGACAGAGCGGTGATGACGTCATGAGCTCTCGAGAAATTATGAATGCTATAAAGAATGCTGTAAATTATGCAGTTGATAACAGTTTTATTTCCACAGCGAACGACGGTAAGGACCTGTATTTTGTGTACATTTGAAGAATCATAACAGTTGTATATTGCTGATTTAGCATATCACCGAATTTTTATATAAGTGCAATATGCTTTTTATATATATATGGCTGTAAATCTACCATTTCCTATAGGTCTTTCACTCAAAGGGATATATTTTGTGGGAAAGGAGGAGCTAGGTTTTTTTCATGTATTTTCAGGAAAAATTGCGGTTAAGTGGGACCCAAACGGTAGGACTTATCGCCTGTGGAAAGACAGTTCTTCTGCTAATTGCTCTCAGTACCAAACCAGGTGAGACAGACGTTCACAGTCGCTCGCAGAGGTAGATGTGTATATACATGTGCATTTCACTTACCCTCATCGACCATTATCAAATATTCCAGTTTCAAACCGATGCAGTAAGAGAGCCAAACGCTTACGGGTAATGTAAAGGAACATGTGTAGACAACAGAGTCGAATACAGGAGGATGTTTTGAACACAAGAGATCGTAATGAAATCGTAATAACAGTATTGAATGCCACAACATTCTTGTACGGTGGGCAGTAATGAACAGCCGACGCTAGCATAAGCATAATATTAGTAGCATGGACCCCAAAGACCCTATCAATCAATCAATGTTGACGGGGGAGCCACATTCACCCTTCGCTCCGAGCCACGAGGGTCCATCACGGCGAGTCCCCAAGCTGGAACTCAGCCTACCTCCGTATTTTTGGGACAGGTCTGGTCAATTTGCCAAAGCCGTGACTTCCCGGCTTGTCTCACGGTCCTCCTCCACCCAAGATTATCCAGGGAAGAGACAACCTGATGGGCAGAATTATCCATGGAGAACCGAGCTAGGTGTTGTAAAGCCAGAGTTAGCAGTCCTAGATTGTGCAAGGAACAGGTCCTCTGCCGGCCTCATGGTGTAACAGTTGATCGGACTCCTGGTCCTGCCCACTTGTACCCAATAAAAGGCATCAAGACAAGACTTCAAGGCATGGGAAAGCATCCAGGCTTCACTTCCATGAAACAAAATGGGCAGTATCAGGGCATGAGATATAGGTAACACAGACCTTTTTCACATGTACTGGCTTGTCCAAGTACTCTTCATGTTGTGGTCAAGGCACTAAGGCCAACCATCTGTCTGCCTAGAGTCATAAACTACACTGCCAAAATAAGTAAAGCTCACTGGAACCTCAGGTTCCTCACCTTAGGCATGAACCGATCATGTCGTACCAGACCCCTGAAGTTCAAAGTTCAAGAGACTTGAGACCTCGACTTGAGGGCTTTGTTCAATTGCTAAATGCACTAAGAGCCTCTACTAGAGTTTCCAGAGAGTCAGGAGAGCTACATCGAAAGTCGAAGTCGGTGACCTAAACATTATCTTTCACCCAGTAAATGCAAGTGTTGGTGTTGGTACAAGGACAGAGCCTTGCCTCCCTCCTGAATTAACAGGGAAGATGCTTGACAGGCCCCACCAGACTATTATTAGTATACAGACTTGTAATTGGTCCAAAAATCCTTGTCAGAATTGCTATGGATCTCAGGATCTCCTAAGGGGATTCTTGATGCAATGAAACAACTTCTTAAGGTCAATGCAAGCTGCAACAGCATTCCAGAATGACTCAAAAGTGCCAGGATACAGTCAACTGGGGACTTACCAGGAGTGAATCCAGATTGCTCTGGCTTCTGGTACCCTAGTAGGTGGTCACGGATCTGCCGTTGCCTCATATGCTGAGCAGTGTGATACCACATTAATTGCTGCAGTCCCTTACATTAAGGGAAGACCACACCCCTCAGCAGTTCCAAGGGTATGGTATCAGGCTACTAGAGGACAACCAGGACAACATTCAAGCCCGCCTTTCTCATGCTTTGGTAGGAAAGTTCCTGATGTACTAATCCTTGTCTCTTCTCAGTAGTGTCTAATTCCAGCATACCAAGGACACTATTCAGTCAACATCAAATGTTTCACATTGGAAAGAAAGAGTTATAGGGTCTGCCAGGTTTCCAAGTGCTGCAAGTCGGTCAGAGATAACTGCAGCAACCCTCCGGGCACACGTTCAATTTGTCCAAGTGAAACCCCCTAGGATGGACACTGGAAAGATAGTGGATTTCAAAGTGGCAGCCATAACTAGCCTATAGTCGGTACCACACAACTCTACAATTTGGTAAACCCTTTAATTCTAGATCCTCTGTCCAGCGAAGCGGGTAGGAGTGCTGATACCAGGAGCTAGAAATCCTCAGTCCCTGGGACTAGCAAAGTACCAGGAGGCTATTCTCACTTCTGATATCAGTTCCTGAGCCATGGAGACCAACAGACATCTCATAGCCAACTCGATCACAAATGTACCAAAGTGCCTTGGACAATATAAATTTCCCATCAGGGATAACCATCTGCTACAGATGTGAGTTTGACACAGAACATCTCTTTCACATCAAGTTTACAAACACTGGTAAGAATGTACACAGCAGTAAGAGACATGAAACCAAAAGCATGCTTAAGTCTCAATGTTATTACTCGCTCAGCAATTGGAATAACCACACCTAAAGGCTGGAGTCTGCTCTAGATGGCAATGGCTACCTCCTAGAGATGATGACCATCGCTGACGTTGCCCCACATACGAGTAAGGGAGGGTAGCAGGCTGTAGGGGTTTTGACCCAAAGGCTTCGCACTGGGTTGATGGGTGCAGTGGCGCATTTGGGGCGAGTAACCTCTATTCCCAACGCAAGTCCAAGCAGTCTACTTCCATTGACGAGAGAGAGAAATAAAAGACATCTATCTACCTATATAATAAATATCTACACACAAACACACAAGCACAGATAAACACACACACACACACGCGCAACAGAACTTACTACCCGGCACACTCATTGGGTGGGAGGGGCAATACCCCTCCCCTCACAGCACATTCATAGGAGCACTGCCGGTGTGGTCTTCCTTTGGGAAGGTGGACGGGGAAGGCTCCCAAGAGCGATCTATTAACCCCAGGGGGCTAGGGGGCTGTGTCATGCCTCCTCTTGAGCCACCTGCTGCTCCGAGATCCCCACAGTTTACCCTGGGACTGCAAGGTACCCAGTTCTATGGATGGCCAAGAGGAGGCACTGCAGAAGTTTCGATGGGGGAGAGCCTATGAATTGGCATGGGGCTCTTATGCAGAACTGCTCCCTTTTTGCACTAAACTAAACAGCAGTGGCAGCTGCAAGCGAGAAAGCATGCGAGCAAGACACTTCATACTAGTTAAATTACCACAACATCGCTTCACGTCATCCTGAGCATACATAAAGATATAATAATGGTACTAAATAAAGGTATGATAACAATCAAGATAAGATAACAATGAAATGCTAGGAACTAATTATAAAAAGGAAGATTATGGCCATTTGATGAACAGGAAAAATCACACACGAAAGCTAATAGCATCTCTGAATACCACACAGATTTGCCCTGGGATTGCCGAGGACGTACCTGGTCTCCTTTCCCGGTTCTGGCAACACCTGGACGAGGTATCTGCTGGAGGCTGCGTCGGGGATCTTCACTGGCGCTGTCTACAACGATAAAGTGCTCAGACAATCTGGTGAGTTTCGTTTCATAAGTTGATACAAGAGATGTATTTATACATCTCTTATGTTGTGAAGATATTCTGAATCGTACCTTTTCTACGTATATATCTATGTATTCATAACGGGTGTGTCTAATTGTGAGTGTAAATAAACACATGAGAATATATGAATATATATATATATATATATATATATATATATATATATATATATATATATATATATATATATATATATATCCATATCTATATATATCTATAGATCTATCTATTTACATATCTATATAGTGAATGTATATATAGATGTGTATGTATACATATACATACACCTCCTCCCTCTCCCCCCCTCCACCTCCACCTCCACCTCCCCCCACCCCACCCTCCCCGACAGGCTACCTCGGGGAAGCCGACGCCCCCGACAGCGGCCGAACCCTCGTCCAGAAGACCCACGGGAAGGCCTTCTACAGGAGGAGAAGCACCATGAAGGAGCGATACGAGGTGATAAGGGCGGATCTTCCTTGCATCCTTATCATCAGGAACCCGGCGAGGTAGGAGACAGAGAGATAGGAGAGGAGAGGAAATAGATAGGAGAGGAGATAGAGAGATAGGAGAGGAGATAGAGAGATAGGAGAGGGGATAGAGAGATAGGAGAGGAGAGGAAATAGATAGGAGAGGAGATAGAGAGATAGGAGAGGAGATAGAGAGATAGGAGAGGGGATAGAGAGATAGGAGAGGAGAGGAAATAGGTAGGAGAGGAGATAGAGAGATTGGAGAGGAGAGGAAATAGATAGGAGAGGAGATAGAGAGATAGGAGAGGAGATAGAGAGATAGGAGAGGAGATAGAGAGATAGGAGAGGAGATAGAGAGATAGGAGAGGAGATAGAGAGATAGGAGAGGAGAGGAAATAGATAGGAGAGGAGATAGAGAGATAGGAGAGGAGATAGAGAGATAGGAGAGGAGATAGAGAGATAGGAGAGGAGGCAGAGAGATAGGAGAGGAGGTAGAGAGATAGGAGAGGAGAGGAGATAGGAGAGGAGATAGGAGAGGAGATAGGAGAGGAGATAGGAGAGGAGATAGGAGAGGAGATAGGAGAGGAGATAGGAGAGGAGATAGGAGAGGAGATAGGAGAGGAGATAGGAGAGGAGATAGGAGAGGAGATAGAGGTAGAAGAGAGATCAGAAACACGGCGAGGGGGGGGCTGGAGGGGAGGGGGAGGGAAAGGGGGGAGAGGAGGAGGAAAAGGGGAAGTTGGGATTTGTGGAGGGAAGAGAAGGGGGGGAGAGGGGAAAGGGGAGGTGGGGAGAGAGGGAAAGGAGAGGTGAGGTAGGGCTTTGTGGAAGGAAGAGAGGGAGGGAGAGGGGAGGTGGGGAAAGAGGGGAGGGGGAGATAGAGGAGGGAAAGGGGAAGGGAAGGAAAGAGGGGAGAGGAGGAGGGAGAAGGAAAGTTGGGATTTGTGGAGGGAAGAGAGGGAAAGAGGGGAGAGGGGAATTTGGAATTTGTGGAGGAAAGAGAGAGAAAGTTGAGATTTTTGGAGGGGAGAGAGGAAGGAGGAGGAGGGACAGGGGAGGTTGGGAATTTTGGAGTGGAAGGAGGGGAGAGAGGGGGGAAGAAGAGCGGGCATGGTATAAGGGGAAAAGAGGAGGAAAGAGGGGCGAGCAGATAGGGGAAAGGAGGGGGGGAGGGGGAAGGTGAATGGGAAGAGAGGGAGAGAGAAGTAGGATTGGGAAGGAGAGGGGAGGTGGAGAAAAGGGGAAGGAGAGAGAGAAGAAGAGAGAAGGGGGATTGGGAAGGAGAGAGAGAAGAAGAGAGAAGGGGGATTGGGAAGGAGAGGGGAGGTGGAGAAAGGGGGAAGGAGAGAGAGAAGAAGAGAGAAGTAGGATTGGGAAGGAGAGGGGAGGTGGAGAAAAGGGGAAGGAGAGAGAGAAGAAGAGAGAAGGGGGATTGGGAAGGAGAGGGGAGGTGGAGAAAAGGGGAAGGAGAGAGAGGGAGAGAGAAGTAGGATTGGGAAGGAGAGGGGAGGTAGAGAAAGGGGGAAGGAGAGAGAGAAGAAGAGAGAAGGAGGACTTGCAAGGAGAGGGGGGAGGGGGAAGGAGAGAAAAGGGGGGAAGTGAGAAGGGAAGTGAAAGGGAGAGAGAAAGAGGAGGAAAGTGAAGGAAAGAAGGGAAGGAGAAAAGTGAGAGGGAAGGAGAGAGGAGGAGAAGGAAGATTGTTATATTTTTATGACAATATATTAATGGTGATGGCAATGACAGTAATAGTCTTCATCACCATTATCATAATAATCATCACTGTTATTATTATTACCATAGTTATATTTATCATCATTATCATTATCACTATCATAATTATTGTTGTTAACACTATCAAAATTATTATTGTTACAATTATCGTTATCATTATTATTATCATCATTATTGTTATCATTATTATTATCATCGTTATCATTATCATTGTTATCATTATCATCATCATTATTATTGTTTTCATCAGTGATATTATCCTTCTTACTATTATTATCATCATCCTTTTTATTGTGGTTGTTATCGTTACTATTGCTATTATTTTTTCTGATCATTATTATCATTATTTTTATCATCATTATTATTAGTAGTAGTGTTAGTATTAATATTAGTATTGACTTATTATTAGTAGTATTATCATTATTATTATTATTACTATTGATATTAACATTGTTGTCATTATCATTATCATTGTTTTTATCATTAATATCGTTATTATCATCATTGTTATTACCATTATCATCATAATCATTGTTAGCAATTTTATTGGTATCAGTATCATTATAATCATCACGCATATGAGATCATTCTTTTAACAGTAGTACAATATAATTATCATCATTATTACTATCATTGTTGTTATTATCATTATAATTATTACAATCATTTAATATTACCATCATTACCAATATTATTATTATTGTTGTTAGCATTATCATTATTATTATTATCATTATCATCATCACTATTGTTATTATTATTATTAACATTACCATGATTGTTAATATTATCATTATCATTTTTACTATTATCATTATCACTATTATTGTCATTATTGCCTCCTCCGTGGAAGTTATGTTTATGGTAGCATTAGTTAGTTTGTTGTTTGTTGGTTGGTTAGCAAGATAACTCAATAAGATATTATGTTTAAAAGATATTTACCTGATATTATATTATATTAAGATATTATATTTATCATTATCATTACCGGTATCTTTATCACCTACTTTATCGTTGTCAAATATATCAGTCATTATCATAACCATCATTATTTCTATTTCCGCAAAAAAAATACCGTTATTACTATTATTATCATAATCATCATTATTATTTCATTACCACAAAAATTATCGTTATTACTATCATTATAATGTGTATCATTATTTCCATCGTTACCGCAATTATTATCACAAACACTATCATCATCATCAATTATCATCATCACAATCATCATCATTGATTATCATTAACTCTGTCATCATCATCAATTATCATTATCACAATCATCATCAATTATCATTATCCCAATCATCATCATTGATTATCATCAACACCATCATCATCATCAATTATAATTATCCCAATCATCATCATCATCGATTATCATTAACCCTATCATCATCACCAACAATTATCATTATCACTCTCATCACCATTATCAATATCGTCAACATTATCATTATCACTCTTCTGATTATTACAATTATCTCATTTTTCTTCCAGAGCTTTAATAGCCTATTGGAAGTTCATTCAGATCCACACGAGAGACAGACAGATAGCACAGTTGGATGAAAAAAAATTCAAGACGGAAGGTAATATTTGTCACGAAATGATTTTGACTTTTAATGAATCTTGGGAAAATTCGGGTATTTTTTTTTTTTTTTTAATTGTGGGTTTCATGGGTATTTGTGATGCTTAATCCGAGATAATTCGTTGGAATAATTATGATCAATCTCTCTCTCTCTCTCTCTCTCGCTCTCTCTCTTTCTCTCTCTCTCTCTATCTATCTATCTATCTATCTATCGGTCTTGCTCTCGCTCTCTCTCTCTCTCTCTCTCTCTCTCTCTCTCTCTCTCTCTCTCTCTCTCTCTCGCTCTCGCTCTCTCGCTCTCTCGCTCTCTCGCTCTCTCGCTCTCTCGCTCTCTCGCTCTCTCTCTCTCTCTCTCTCTCTCTCTCTCGCTCTCTCTCTCTCGCTCTCGCTCTCGCTCTCGCTCTCTCTCTCTCTCTCTCTCTCTCTCTCTCTCTCTCTCTCTCTCTCTCTCTCTCGCTCTCGCTCTCGCTCTCTCTCTCTCTCTCTCTCTCTCTCTCTCTCCCTTTCTCTCTCTCTCTCTCTCTCCCGCTCTCTCTCTCTCTCTCTCTCTCTCTCTCTCTCTCTCTCTCTCTCTCTCTCTCTCTCTCTCTCTCTCTCTCTCTCTCTCTCCCGCTCTCTCTCTCTCTCCCGCTCTCTCTCTCTCTCTCTCTCTCTCTGTCTCTCTCTCTCCCGCTCTCTCTCTCTCTCTCTCTCTCTCTCTCTCTCTCTCTCTCTCTCTCTCTCTCTCTCTCTCTCTCTCTCTCTCTCTCTCTCTTCCCTCTCTATCTATCTATCTTTCAAGAATTCCACTATTACGTTAAGCAAGCGACGATAACGTGGGAACAGCTGATCTCCGACCGGCTGTTGTGGAGCTCCGCCCCCGTCCACGTGGTCTACTACGAACAGCTGGTCCAGGATCCCATTTTCTATGTTAAGGAAATGCTCGAGTTTCTCAGGTAATGCAGGAAGGAGGAGGAGGGGAAAGGGGAAGAGGAGGAGGTGGAGGAGGAGGTGGAGGAGGTGGTGGAGGGATGGGAGGAGGAGGGGAAAGGGGAAGAGGAGGAGGTAGAGAGAGAGGAGAAGGAGGGGGAAGAGGGGAAAGGGGAAGAGGAGGGGGAGGAGAAAGGGGAGGAGGAAGGGGAGATGGAGGAGGAGGGAGAGGAGAAGGAGATAGAGGGAGAGGAGGAGGAGGGGAAAGGGGAGGAGGAGGAGGAGGAAGGGAGGAAGGAGGTGGAAGGAGGGGAAGAGGAGGAGGAGGAGTACCAGGATCCCGTTTTCTATGTCCCGGGAATGCTGGAATGACAAGAAATGTATTGAGAAGATATTCCTTCTCATTCATGCCTTTTCTACTTTTGTCGCAACGAACACGAAGCATAGAGAACAACAGTGATAAACGCGAATACAATGAAATAAGATAAAGACAGATAAACAATAATGATAACGGTAATATAGTAATAAACAAGGAATACAATGAAATAAGATAAAGATAGATAAAAAGAATAATCATCATCATCAAGGGGGCTGACGCCGACGGGGGCGCATAGCCGCATCCACCCTTCGCTTCCACCTACGAGGATCCCTCATGGCTAGACGCCAGGCAGGGACTCGGCCCATCTCTAGTTCTTCACGGCAGGTTTGGTCGATCTGCCCAAGCCACGACTTCCTCGGTCGTCCCACAGGCCTCCACTCAGGGTTATCTCGAACATAGACGACCTGATGGGCAGGATCATCCTGAGGAAAGCGAGCCAGGTGGCTGTATAGCCTGAGTTGGCGATCACGGATTGTGCAGATAACAGGTCCTGTGCCAGTCTCACGGTGCAACCGTTGGTTGGACACATGGTCCCGCCAACAGTACCCCATGATCTGGCGCAAGGACCTATTACAAAAGGCTTCAAGACGAGCCTCCAAGGCACAGGACAATGTCCAGGTTTCGCTACCGTACAGCAAAACTGGTATTATCAGGGCCTTGAAAACCCGTAGCTTGGTCCTTCTGCACAGGTACCGACATCTCCAAATACTCTTGTTGAGAGAGTTCATGACCCCTGCTGCCAGGCCAATCCGTCTGCTGACTTCATGGTCTGACATCCCAGAGTTATGAACTACACTACCAAGGTATGTAAAGCTCTCTGTGACTTCAATGTCCTCGCCGCAAGCACGTACCGACTGAACAGGTTCTCCTAACAAGTCCCCAAATTCCTGGACCTTGGTCTTGGTCCAGGAGACCTCTAGACCCAAGGGTCTAGAGGTCTTCATTTCTAAATGCATCGAGAGCCGCCACTAGGGTTTCCAAAGACTCAGATAGAATGGCAACGTCATCAGCAAAGTCAAGGTCTGTAACCTTGATATTGCCCAGTGTTGCTCCACAATTACTTTGAACAGTAGCTCTGCCCAGTATCCAGTCCATGCAAGTGTTGAAAAGAGTTGGTGCAAGGACACAGCCTTGCCTCACTCCTGAACTAACAGGAAAGAAGCTCGACAGGCCCTCACCACACTTTACAGTACTTTCAGTACCAGTATACAGGCTTGCTATTAGTCCAATAATCCTTGTTGGAATTCCTCTCAGCCTCAGGATCTCCCAAAGTGACTCCCGATGCACCGTATCGAACGCCTTCTTGAGGTCGATGTAGGCTGCAAGCAGCCCACGCCCGAACTCACGACGGCGCTCTACAATGACTCGAAGCGCGAGGATACAGTCTATTGTGGACTTACCAGGAGTGAATCCGGATTGCTCCAGTCTCTGGTGCCTCAGTAGATGGTCTCTGATACGTCTCAGAAGGATGTGGGCGAGAATCTTGCCTGGTATACTGAGCAGTGTGATGCCTCGGTGATTGCTGCAGTCCCAACGGTCCCCCTTCCCCTTCCAGAGAGGGATGACCACACCCCTCAACAGGTCAGGAGGAACGGAACCGGACCGCCAGATGGCAGCCAGGACAGCATGTAACCCCCGTGCCATAGGTTCACCACCAGCCTTTAACAGTTCAGCTGGTATGCCGCAGATACCAGCTGCTTTACCACTCTTCAGCTTGGAAATCGCCCCCCTGACTTCAGTTAGGGAGGGAGGGTCCTCACTGATAGGTGGATTCGGCAGCGGGATCTCGACACTACCCGCATCCAAGTTAACTGTTGGTGGGTCAACCTGGTACAGCTGCTCAAAATACTCAGCCCAACGTCCCCGCACCGCAACAGGATCTGAAACGATCTGACCACTTACTGAGCGAACTGCTGTCACCTGTGAAGAGGGCTTGGAGTTCAGCTTTCTCAGGGCTTGAAGTTCAGCTTTCTCAGGGCTTGGTATGCAGGACGAAGGTCATTTACTAAGAAATGGCCTTCTACCTCTGCAAGACTCCTAATAAACTGTTCCTTGTCCCTTCTTAACAGGGACCGAGTTCTGCGCACATGAGAACGGTGCAATTCCCGATCCCCTGTCAGACGAACCGCACGACATGCATCTGTGGCTTCCAGTGTCTCCTGCGAGATGGAATTCTGTACTGCTCTCGGGCGTACACCAATCGTATCTTGAGCTGCATCAAGCATTTCACGCTTAAAGGTATCCCACAGAAGAACAGGGTCTGTCAGACTGTCAAGCATTGCGAAACGATCAGAGATTGCCTCAGCAAACCCGCAGGCACACTCACACTCCCTCAGCCTGTCCAAATGAAACACCCTAGGGTGATCATTTGCCCGCTGGGGAGTTTTGAAGTGGACCCGGAGGGTAGCCACAACTAATCTATGGTCAGTACCACAGGACTCAGCACTCCTGTACACCCTGCAATTCTGAAGGATCCTCCAACGAGTGCTAACAAGTATGTGGTCGATCTCCTTGGCTGCATTACCCGCATCACTGTACCATGTCCAGCGATGTGGGTCTGGGTGCTGGTACCAGGAGCCAGAAATCCTCAATTTCTGGGACCTAGCAAAGTCCCGGAAAAGGAGGCTATTCTCGCTACCGGCATCAGCTCCTGAACCATGGGGACCGACAGACATCTCATAGCCAGCTCGATCACAGCCAGATACCGCATTGAAGTCACCCAGAACAATGTGAATATCTCGCCGGGGACATCTGTCTACCACAGATGTAAGTTTGGCGTAGAACATCTCTTTCACATCAAGTTTACAAACATCGGTAGGAGCGTACACAGCAATAAGAGACATGAAGCCAAAAGATAGCTTCAATCTCAATAGCATTATACGCTCATCAACAGGAGTAACCTCTACTACCGAGGGCTGGAGTCTGCTGGAGATGGCAATGGCTACTCCCTGGAGATGGTGGCCGTCGCTGCGGCCCGACCAGTAATAGGTGTAGCCACCTACACTGGTCATGCCGCTGCCAGGCCTCCTCACCTCCGAGAGAGCGTCCAGCCTCCCCTGTTCCCTCGACAGTAGAGGCAACCGATCATCCTGACGCAAAGAACGGACGTTCCAAGCCCCCACCCTGACTTCCCGCCTGAGGTTCAGCCTCTGGCAGTCGCTCCGGGTGGATGCCACCTCTGCCACCCCCACCGACGCTGCCCCATATAAAAGGGGGTGGCGGGCTGCGTGCCCCATCATCCACCTGTGGGGTTCCCGAGGGCTTTCCCCCACAAGCTTCACTCTGGGCTGGCGGCCACCAGAGCGCAGGTGAGACGAGTAGTTCCCGTTCCCAGCCTGCGCTCCAGCAGTCGCCCTCCCAGCAGGGCCCACAGTCCGCCTCACTTGCTGGGTGGG
>NC_091589.1:1448557-1463557 GCF_042767895.1 Penaeus vannamei
GAGTCTGCCTTACAATATATATATATATATGTGTGTGTGTGTGTGTGTGTGTGTGTGTGTGTATGTGTGTGTGTGCATGTGTGTAAACAGACAGAGAGAGAAAACAAAAATATATACATGCATATATATATGTGTGTGTGTGTGTGTGTGTGTGTGTAGCATCAAATATGTGCTTGTACCTAGTGGACGACCAGCGGTGGAGGTAACACCAATTCAGTTCAGTTATATTTGCGACGTCTAGCTCCACCCGGGACTTTTCTCAGGAGTGGCCTGGCTTCTGTTAGCTATTTCTAGCTGCCTCATGGGTTTAGTTTGAACTGTATGCTTAGTGTGGAGGCTGGATTGCCAGCAGGAGCTCCAGTTTCCACGGCGTAAGCATGTTGCACAATCTTTTCCCCAGCCCGGCGGGTGTGGTGGGGGTCCCTGTCTCAGAAACTGTGTGCTAACAATTCTGTACGTACGTGTGTATATATATATATATATATATATATATATATATATATATATATATATATATATATATATATATGTGTGTGTGTGTGTACGTGTGTGTGTGTGTGTGTGCATATATAACACACACACACACACATATATATCACAAACACACACACACATATATATGTATGTATGTATATATGTGTATATGTGTGTGTGTGTGTGTGTGTGTGTATATAATATGTAACCATGAGGGAGAGAAAGATTTGGAGAGAGGGATGGATTAAAAGGAATATCGAGTAAAATTAAGGAATGGTTCAAAACAATAAATACCACACATTGCTATTACTTTTACCATTATCCTTGCAGCAATTATATTTCCTCCTCATCATAATCATGGTGATGGTAATGAAGTAAATAATCCAGATTACTATCAAATCACTTTTATTCTATTTTATTTCCATATTTACATATCTATCGATTTATAAATTCATCATATGAAGTAAAGAAATTAAAAAAAAAAAATCAGACCATTAAATATATCAACATTATTCAGTACAAGTATCGGTTGTATTTCACTATAAATAGGTTGTGTATTTACATTAATTATTAATTCTATCATTACCTCCGCCAAGTAGACTACGTTTTTGTTAGGGTTGGTTAGTGTGTTCGTTAGTTTGTTGGTTAGCAGGACGACTCAAAAGGTTATGAATAGATTGTTATGATTTTTAACCAGAGTTGTGTCTTGGACCAACCCGTGTGCCAATAAATTTTGGTGTTGTTCCGTAGCATGATCTGGGTTTAGGAATTTTAAGTGTAATTCAAGTGTGATTTCTTTATTGCACAAGTGATTCTATTGCCTTGGCTGAGGTATGCGCTCTTATCTTTATTATTAGCTTGCTATTTTTAATGTTTTGTACGAGTATGTATGTTTGTGTATATCTGTCTGCCTGCTTGTTGATATGTATGTCTGTGTCTGTCTATCTGTGTCAGTGTGCTAGAAGGTATGTGTGTATTCCTTTGTGCACGTGCCTATGTGTGTATTTATTTGTGTACGTGCCTATGTGTGTATTCCTCTGTGTACGTGTCTGTGTGTATTCCTTTGTATACGTGTCAATGTGCGTATCCCTTTGTGTACGTGCCTACGTGTGTATTCCTCTGTGTACGTTTCTATATATGTATTCCTCTGTGTACGTACCTATGTGTATACCTCTGTGTACGTGTCTACGTTTGTATCCCTTTGTGTACGTGTCGTGTGTATTCCTCTGTGTACGTACCTATGTGCGTATCCCTTTGTGTACGTGCCTACGTGTGCATCCCTCTGGGTACGTGCATTACGAGAGTTCCCCGTACACCGGCATCTCAGCATAGCCCATTATCCTCAACAGCCTTTTCACTCTCTTCACAGCATAGGACAGGGCCAGTTTTTCCTCTCCGCTGTAAGGGTCAGTTTCCTTCTTGTTAGGGCGCTTGAATGACCCTTGTAGGTGGTCTTCGAGGCACTGGAGTCGACCGTCGTCTATAGGAATTCTGGAAGAGATCGCTGGGTCAATATTTTTTTTCTTTGTTCTTTTAATTGTTCTTTTTAATTGTATTATTATTTATCATTATTTATTTATTTATTTATTATTTGTTTATTGTTATTATTATTGTTTATTTATTATTATTTATTATTATTATCTATTTATCATTTATTGTTATTATTATTGTTTATTTATTATTATTTATTTTTATTATTATTATTTATTTATTATTTATTGTTATTATTGTTGTTTACTCATTGTTATTATTATTGTTTATTTATTATTTATTATTATTATTACTATTTTTCAGTGTTGGTGCTCTCATAACTACTCTAACTGTTATCATTTTATCTATTATTGTTGTTATTATTGTGTATTCTATCACGATTACGAGTTGTTACATTAGCGTCAGTACTACCGGCAAGATCCCTATTATCATGCTGCTCCTCCTTCTTCTTCTCCCCTTCCTCCTCCTCCTCCTCCTGCACCTCTTCTTCTTCCTCTCCCCCTTCCTCTTCTTCTTCTTCTTCTTCTTCTTCTTCTTCTTCCTATTCCTTTCTTCTTCTTCTTCTTTTTCTTCCTACTTCTCCTCCTTCCTCCTCCTCTTCCTCCTCCTCCTCCTCCTCCTTCCTCTTTCCTCCTTCCTCCTTCCTCCTCCTCCTTCCTCCTCCTCCTCCTCCACCTCGTTTCATAAACGATAGTCTACCAGCAATTGCATACTATCTGATAGTCAACATTAATACACCCATAGTCACTGGTATTTATCCATCACTGGTATTTATCCAACATGGTATCATAACACCTTTTTTTCAAATCCGGTGGTACAGACGAAATGGATAATCATCAACCCATCACAATACTCCCAGTAATATCGCAAGTTCTTGAGAAAATAGTTGAAAACCAATTGACAGCTTTTTTGGAAGACTTGTGCAAGGCCATTGATAGCATCAGCCATGAGATGCTTCTTAACAAACTAACAAATCACGGAATCGATAACTTTTGGTTCAAAAATTACTTGTCCGCGAGAACTCAGTCAAAATCCATGAAAAAGTATCATCAAAGCAACAAGTTTCGTTCGGTGTTCCACAAGGCTCCATCCTAGGCCCAATCTTATTCATTATTTTCATTGTCATCAATTGCAAAAAACTGTCTTCTTATTCAGTACGCTGATGACTCTCAATTTCTTCACGCTGCCTCTTTTGACAATCTAAATGAGTTGATTGGAAAAGCTAAACTGACCCTAACAGAACCAAAGCAATATTTCTACAGGAATGGTCTAAAAATAAGTCCAATGTAGCATTATAGGCAGCCGTCAGAACATTGCAAAAATACCCACAGATACAGTTATAGAATTCCAAGCTTGCTGCAGCAAACCCACCATCACAGTAAGAAATTTAGGAGTAATACATAGACGATACATGACATTGAGACACACATTAACCACATCTACAGAAAATTAACGGTCACTCTGATATACTTAAATCACATCTAAAGTAAAATACCCACAGAAACGAGAATTGCTGTTATACAAACATCATTAAATACTAACTAAACATCTGGGGCTCCACAAACAAAACACAAATACAAAGGACACAGAAACTACAGAACTTTGCAGCAAGAGTAGCACTAGGAAATGTGAATAAATATGACCACATCACACCACATCTAAATAAACTCCTCCTACCCTTCCTCCTCCCTTCCTCCTTCCCTTTCCTCTCCTCCTCCTCCTCCCATTTCCCCTCCTCACATCCCTCCCCTTCCTCCTCCCCTTTCCCCTCCTCCTCCTCCACCACCTCCTCCTCCATCCCTCTCTCCTTGCAGCATTACCTGAGAAACTCGAGCATTTCCTTAACATAGAAAATGGGATCCTGGACCAGCTGTTCGTAGTAGACCACGTGGATGGGGGCGGAGCTCCACAACAGCCGGTCGGAGATCAGCTGTTCCCACAATGTCGTCATTTTCACAACGAAATTGCGAAAATCTAGAAAAAAAAAATAGACAGTAAGAAATAAGCATATGTATACACACAGACACACACACACACACACACACACACACATATATATAAATATATATATATATATATATATATATATATATATAGAGAGAGAGAGAGAGAGAGAGAGAGAGAGAGAGAGAGAGAGAGAGAGAGAGAGAGAGAGAGGGAGGGAGGGAGGGAGGGAGAGAGAGAGGGAGAGAGAGAAAGAGAGAGAGAGAGAAAGAGAGAGTGAGAGAGCGAGAGAGAGAGAGAATAAGACAGGGAGAGAGAGGTGAGAGAAAGCGAAAGAGAGAGAGGGAGAGAAAGAGAGAGAGAGAGTGCCGGCAAAAAGCTTTACAAGGACAGGAAGCTTTTAACCATTCATGAGTTTTATTGTGGAAAATTAATTCCAGTGAGTACTCTTTCATGTTGTCCTTATTCCTGATAACTTTCTGGAGTCGTTTGGCCAAGGACAAGGTTGCCGACGTAAGGGGGGGGGCGTGATCCACCACAGCCTCTTCAGGGATCCATTTAGGTCGTTGGTGTTGCTGGATCTCGCCTCCTGAGCCCTGTTTTAAAGGTCGTTTCAGGGATCCTCTGTGGGATTAAGGTCAGGCCAGCATAAGATGTTGATGTTAAGGTCACTGGGAAAGCTCGCGACCGTCTTGGACTTCATGATGCAGAAACATATCATGCTCACAAATGTCCCAAAATGCAAGCAAATTATTTTCTGAAACATTGGTATACTAGCTTTCCTTCACAATTTTACACGAGTAAAATTGTGAAGTCCTTCCCTGTCCTTATTGCCACGGAAGGCAGCCCACAAAAGGACATTCTCAGGGTGATTCACGGTCGTAATCGCAAATTTCGGGGTCTTACTGTAACACGGTACTCGGGTCTTTGAACCTCCCCAGACCACACGAAAAGTGCTCTCATCCCTAAATATCACTTTGTTCCACTTCTTAGATGTCTAATCTTTATATTTCTCTCAAAAGTTAAGCCTGTTTTTCATTACTTGACTTCTAAACAGCATGGCGACGACTTGTTGAACTCAGGTCCTTAGGCAAGCGATGGCAAATGGTCGTCAGGGTGTTTATTCTTGTGGGAAGCATCCGTTATAGCAAGACCTGATATCACTCCACGTTTCGGTATCTTATCAGTCCTCGTCAATGCCATTTGGGTCCGCCAGAGCCTGCCTTCCTCTGCGGCTGATAGTGAGGTAGTCGCCTCAGTTGGTAAATATCCCCTCTTGACACCCACAGATCTCAGGCCACAGAACTCACCAACTCTCCCTCCTGAAGCAGAGTCAAGGCACTGCCCAAGCCAGAGAGATGGATACAAACCTAGATATATCAATACATTTAATCTACGTCGTGATGTGCTAGCGCCTACCCCCCCCCCCCCTCAATCCACCGTGTGCACTGGCATTGAATCATAGGACCTCAAACGTGCCAAAGAAATGAAAACCCAGGCTGGCTTCGGCAACATAAAAGTAAACCTTCACTCTAACCGCAATAAAAAGCCCGTCAAAAGCCGGGTGAGCAGAGAGCAGAGGCGAGAGGCAGGCTGAAGCCGAGACGCCATCGCTAGCTCGTCTTGCTTTTCAAGGGCGTGAACAGAGAGCATAATATTTTCATGGATTTTCCTTGTAAAGATTTTTTTGTCGTCACTTTACATATATATATATATATATATATATATATATATATATATATATATATATATATATATACATATATATATACATATATATATATATATATATATATATATATATATATATATATATATATATATACAGGGTGTTCGACAGTTCTCAAAGAAGCAGGCTACCTAGGTCCAAGTAGGGGGCTGCCCGGCACAGCAGCAGCGTTTCAGGGGATCCTAGGGGCCTCCCCCGGGAAGACTTTGAAAAATGCAGCCCCTCAGATGCCTTTTCTACGCATCTAAAGACAGTGTTTTTGAAAGTAGCCGGCGATCGAGAGGCCGACAGACGGGGAATTTTCGCCGGGTGCCAGCTACTTCTGAACACCCTGTATATATATATATATATATATATATATATATATATATATATATATATATATATATATATAATTAGTGAAATAAAAATGAGAAATTCTTGGGAAAAATAGCAGAAAATAAAAAGAATGGATGAGTCAATAGATATAGATTAAATAATGGTCAAAGAAAGAGAGAAAAGAAGAAGAAGAAAGGAATGTAAGAAACAGAAGATTTTGATCACTCGAACTTAATTCTCGTATCTTTTATTAGCCACTAAACTGAGCAACATTAATTCATACTATTCCAATATGATTCATGAGACATAAAAACCGATGAAAAATTGTCTATCAATTAGATCATCATATCTAATGCGATTAATTAGAAAAATAAACCTTTGGTCCACATGTGTATAGGTATACATTCCAATATGGTTTATGTGCCAATTAAAAACCGATAAGAAAAAGTATATTGATCAAAATACCCTAATACAATTAATTAAGATTGAATTTATGAGCTGCCCACTCACCTGCTCCAGAGAAGAGAGAGAGAGAGACAGACAGAAAGAGAGACAGACAGACAAAAAGAGAGAGAGACAGACAGACAGACAAACAGAAAGAGAGAGAGAGGGGGGGTGTGAGAGAGGGAGAGGGAGAGACAGAGAGAGAGACAGACAGACAAACAGAAAGAGAGAGAGTGGGGGGGAGGGAGAGAGAAAGAAAGAGACAGAGACAGAGAGACAGTCTATTAATCAAATTATCACATCTCACATAATTCACCCAAATTCACGAACTATTTTACCTTGCGTCTGAAAACTCGCTTCCGGCAGCTGTTTCGTATGTCTATCCTTCCCCTTCAGCTTGTAATATTTCCAGAAGGACACGATGGATCTGAAAGTCAAATTTTAAAATTATAAGGATAAAAACGAACCGTATCCATGTTGACAAATGTAGAAAAGGTATGAATGAGACTGGATATCTTGTCTTGTGAAAGTCAATTTTAAAACCATAAGGATAAGAACGAACCGTATCCATGTTGACAAAGGTAGAAAAGGTATGAATGAGACTGGATATCTTGTCTTGTGAAAGTCAATTTTAAAACCATAAGGATAAGAACGAACCGTATCCATGTTGACAAATGTAGAAAAGATATGAATGAGACTGGATATCTTGTCTTGTGAAAGTCAATTTTAAAACCATAAGGATAAGAACGAACCGTATCCATGTTGACAAATGTAGAAAAGGTATGAATGAGACTGGATGTCTTGTGAAGATATCCAGTCTCATTCATACCTTTTCTACATAAGGATAAGAACACCAAGAGCGATAATAATGATGATGATTTTGATAATGATAGGTGTAGATAATAATTGTTATGATGATATTAATGATTACGATAATAGTGAAGATGATAGTGATATTGATTATAATAATAGGGATCATAGTAATTTTATGTAGTAACTATATCAATAAGAAAACAATAATGATTATAACGCTGATAATGAGAAACAGGAATATGGATAAAAATGCTAGTAATAATGATAAAGATTATGGTATTGATAGTACAGATAATAACGACGATGCAATTATAGCTAAGTGATAACTATGATGATAAGATAATAAGGAACAGTAATGATGGACTAATGATGAATTTAGTCATGATTACAATTACTGAATTGCATGAAAAATGTTGATCAGTTTTAAAGTGTAATAATAACAATAATAACAGTAATCACGATGATGGTGATAATGATAATAATTATGAGTAATAAGATTAATGGTAATAATAATAATGTTATAGTAATCCTCGGATATCTGCCCTCCCCCCCCTCTCTCACCCCTTCCCCCTCTCCCCCTCCCCCCTCTCTCTCCCCTTCCCCTCTCTAACCCCCTCTCCCCCTCTCCCCTCTCTCTCTCCTCCACCCCTCTCCCCCTCTCTCTCCCCTTCCCCCCTCTCCCCCTCTCTCACCCCCTCTCCCCTCTCCCCCTCTCTCTCCTCTTACCCTCTCCCCCTCTCTCTCCTCTTCCCCCTCTCCCCCTCTCTCTCCCCTTCCCCCCTCTCCCTCTCTCTCTCCCCTTCCCCCCCTCTTCCCCTCATCTTCATCTTTCATTCTCTCAGTTTTCTTCCCTCTTGCCTCCTCTCCTTCCTAATTCTACAAAAATGAATGACGATAAATATCATCAGAAGCGGCGACAGAAAAAAAAGTCTTCAACTGGTCCTTTTCTATGGATTATTTCCCGGACAAATTAAAAAAAAAAAATGCAATGATGATTCTCACAACCAAAGCAGCAAAAGACAGGAAAGTAAAAAATAATAATAATAATAAATAAATAAATAAATAAGTAGATGAAATATAAAAATCTTATAATAGAAATACTAGGAAAATATATTAGAAAATTATCAACCGCTTTATGTAGCTACACAGAAAGTTGCAAGCTCTTTATCTTTAACCAGTATGGGTTCAGGAAAGCGAGAGGTACACAACAAGCAACTGTTGCCACATGCGCCAATTTTCAGAGACACCGACAGCAGTGCAACATAGTTTTGCAAGGACATTACCAAAGCCTTTGCCAAAATGCGGAAACCAAGGCTAGAATATTAAATACTACAAATCAGTGTACGAGAGATCACTATAAATATCCTCTGCAACTTTATGGAAGAAAGAAGAGCAACACTTCGGTTCGATACAGTTGCAGGACCAACATTCCCACCACTGAAAATGAGATGTCTTGGAATCGACAACTATTGGTTTAGAAGTTATCTGTCCACAAGAACGAACTCAGTCAAAATTTGTAAAAAAAAAACATATGTCATGTAAAGGTGCCGTCACACCAGCATTTTCCATCAATTTTTTGACAATTTTCTGAAATTTCGTCCATTTTTGAGCGAATTGTCGATTCTCCAGTCAGATAATAATGATCGTTTCTGTCTGAAAACCTTTCTGTCAACTTTTTTCAGCCAAGCATAATCAAATCAAGAGCTATATTCGAGGAAGTTTGTATTTATATTAAATAAAATTGTCAAAAAATATGACGGAAAAAGTGCTAGTGTGACAGGGCCTTAAGAAACCACAGTCTCTCCCGGCGTCCCACAGGACTCCACACTAAACCCTCCTCTCTTTTGTGTGTTACGAAGCAGGTCGGAAAGAACCCAAAATAAACTGCGTAGATGCAACCTTCACCGACGATATAACTCAACCGTTTTATTAAAAGGAAAATCAAAAGGAAATAAAACTGCGATAACTCTGAATGAAATGAAAGGAAAAGAGATGGAAGATTAAAACAAAGGAGAACAAATTTCAACTCCTCGCATTATCAGCGACAGAACAAAGGAACGTGATTGTTGATTAAGAGAGAATTCCACTTAGCGACAAAGTAACCCATACTTGGCACGGAATTCGGCCCCCCGCGTGGCATCAACTCGATGGATAAGAAGACTGGCACTGGTGAAGAAACGCAATTTACGAAACCAAAACGCTAAACAAAAAAAGAAAGAAAGAAAAACGAATACGGAAACGATTGTTTTTCCACAAAACTCCGATCAGAACGAACTTCTTTCGCCTCTCCCTACCTTATCACTCCTTCCCCCTCACCCCCTCTCCCCTCTCCTTCCCCCTCAAACCTTATCTCACCTCCCAACCTCCCCTCTTCTTCCCCTATCTTTCCCACTGCCCTCCTCCCTCTCTTCCCTCCACAAATCCCAACCTCCCTCTCCTCCCCTCTCCTTCCCCCTCCTCTCTTCCCCTCTCTTCCCTCCACAAATCCCAACCTCCCCTCTCCTCCCCCCTTCCCCCTCCCCAACCCCAAACCCCCACCTCGCCGGGTTCCTGATGATAAGGATGCAAGGAAGGTCCGCCCTTATCACTTCGTATCGGTTCTTCATCGTGTTCTTCATGGAGACGATCGCCGTCCCGTGGGTCTTCTGGACGAGGGTTCGGCCGCTGTCGGGGGCGTCGGCTTCCCCGAGATGGCCTGTCGGGGAGGGGGTAGCGTGTTATTTTTCTATTTTTTATTTTTTTATTTTATTTATTTTTTATTTTTTTTTATTTATTTTTTTTTTTTTTTTTTTTTTTTTGAGGGGGGCGGTTGGTTCTCCATTTCTCTCTCCGTTCGTTTCTTTTATATTTCGTTTTCGTATTTTCTTCGCTCTCTCTCTCTCTCTCTCTTTCTTTCTCTCTCCTTCTCTCTCTCTCTCTCTCTCTCTCTCTCTCTCTCTCTCTCTCTCTCTCTCTCTCTCTCTCTCTCTCTCCTTCTTTCTCTCTCTCTCTCTCTCTCCTTCTCTCTCTCCCTCTCTCTCTCCTTCTCTCTCTCCTTCTCTCTCTCTCCTTCTCTCTCTCTCCTTCTCTCTCTCTCCTTCTCTCTCTCCTTCTCTCTCTCTCCCTCTCTCTCTCTCCTTCTCTCTCTGTCTCTCCTTCTCTCTCTCTCCTTCTCTCTCTCTCTCTCTCTCTCTCCTTCTCTCTCTCTCCTTCTCTCTCTCTCCTCTCTCTCTCCTTCTCTCTCTCTCTCCTTCTCTCTCTCTCCTTCTCTCTCTCTCCTTCTCTCTCTCTCTCCTTCTCTCTCTCTCCTTCTCTCTCTCTCCTTCTCTCTCTCCTTCTCTCTCTCTCCTTCTCTCTCTCTTTCCTTCTCTCTCTCTCCTTCTCTCTCTCTCCTTCTCTCTCTCTCTCCTTCTCTCATTCTCATTCACTCTCCCTTCTCTCATTCTCATTCACTCTCTCTCTCTCTTCTCTCTCTCTCTCTCTCCCTGTCTCTCTCCCATCTCTCTCCTTTTTCTCTCTCTCTATCTCTCCTTCTATCCCTCTCCTTCTCTCTCTCTCTTTCTCTCTCTCTCTCTCTCTCTTCTTCTCTCTATCTCTCCTTCTCTCATTCTCTTTCTCTCCTCTCTCTCTCTTCTTCTCTTTCTCTTCTTCTCTCTCTCCTCTCTCTACCTCTCCCTTAGAAACATCTCCAACCCAATAACTTTCAAATAGAAATTAAAGGAGCATCTTCTATATAATCAAAGCATATAAATGTTTATTGATATTTATTTATTTATTTATTTATCTATATTTATATTTATATTTATATTTATATTTATTTATTAATAATGATGTGACCTTCTTACTTTACATTATCATATTTCATAACTCTCCCACGGATGTATTTTGTATTGTTTCTAATATTTCTGTATTAGTGTATTTTGTATTGTTTCTAATGTTTCTGTTTTACTGTATTTTGTATTGTTTCTGATATTTCTGTATTACTGTATTTTGTATTGTTTCTAATGTTTCTGTTTTACTGTATTTTGTATTGTTTCTAATACATCTGTATTACTGTATTTTGTATTGTTTCTAATATTTCTGTATTACTGTACGTTTTCACTATCTGTGCAAAAAGAAGAACCGTCCAACTTATTTTCGGCGAAAAAATAAAAAAAAATCTAAATAAATCTCTGTAATCTGGTAGGCTTTGGCTATATCGTGACGTAATATCATTGCTAAATACGAAAAAATAAGAAAGTTATGGCTAAATCTCTGACCCCCCCCCCCCGCCTCCGGCTCCAATGTTTACTTTGTCGCGGCTGTGCAAATATACTCAACAAATTTGTTTTTATGGATTTTTTTTATATATGTTTCAAATTCCAAATGCACAAGATTTAGGTAAAAATATAGAGATTCTGTGGAAAATTCCTTAACAAATTTGGTCAATGGTTATGTAAGATTTATCAACTTTTTTATTTTTCAAAATTTAGGGTTTTTTTAATAATATTAATGTTTATTATCCGAATGACATGAATGTAAATTGTAGTATTTGTATAAATAACATACTAAAAAATCGCGAAAATCCGATCAAAAATAACGATTTTGATTAAAAAAAAAAAAAAAAAAAAAAAAAACGTGGACGGCCCCCTTAATGGAATAAAGTGTTCTGACTCGACTTTGACGAAACGTGCCACCAGTTCCCGAAAAGCAACTCACCTGCTTTGAGGATCTCTTGGTCCCTGTAGACAGCGCCAGTGAAGATCCCCGACGCAGCCTCCAGCAGATACCTCGTCCAGGTGTTGCCAGAACCGGGAAAGGAGACCAGGTACGTCCTCGGCAATCCCAGGGCAAATCTGTGTGGTATTCAGGGGTGTCATTCTCCTTTCCTGATCTGGTCGTTCTTGTTCCTGGTATTCGTCTTAATGCTTGCGGTTGGGGACTGTGTCTCATTATGCTGCTTCGGTAATGCATTTTTTTTATTATCATGCCTTTAATTCTTACTGTTATTATTCTTTCATTTCATCGTAGTATTATTTATGTATTTTATATTATTTCTGTTATATTTTTTCTTCATAATTTTATTTATTATTATTATATAATCATTTCTACTAATCGTAATTTCTTAATCTATTCATTATAATAAGGATGTCTTTATTTCATTTTAAAGTTATTATACCTTCATTTACTTTTGTTATTTCATCTGTTTCATTTAACTGTTATTATGCCTCAATCTATTATTTTTAGTATATCTTTATTTAATTATACATTTCCTTTAATTAGCAAAATGTACATATATCTACTTTCCTATACATCATTAATTAATGAAATGCATATTCATATACTTTCATATGCACTTAATTACTGAAATACTCATACACATCTACCTTTACAAACATTCAATCAGTAAATTTGATATATTACCTATACCTTCATGTACATGTAATGCATGAAATACTCATATACATCTGTGTATGAGTGTGTGTGTGTGTGTGTGTACGTGTCTGTGTGTACGTGTGTGTGTGTGTGAATGTCTATCGCTCATATTCAGACCCTTCGGACACCTTTAATGGAGAGCCAGACCGGCGTCTCGCGCCCATCAACCAATCATGGTTGAGCCGCTTCGAGTCACAGCCAATCAGAGCTGGCCGCGCGAACCTCCTCCGGAAAAGGTGTCCGAAGCGTCTCTGAATACGAGCAGCGCGTGTCTCTTACCTAGTCCGGTACTGAGAACATGCAGCGGAAGGATTGTCTTTCCACAGTTGCCAGGTCTTGCCATTTGGGTCCCACTTAACTACATATTTTCCTGAAAATTCATGAAAAAATGCTAAAAGAATTAACAAAATTCATGCAGCGTTTGGAAACATGATAAATCCATCAAGACCAGATCATTACAAGATTAAACAGAATAATTATGGTAAGGTAAAGAACACAAAAAAATCATTACTTTTTCGTGTATGATAAACAGCAAAGCATAGTTAGTCAGATACATTTCTATAATACCAACATTTAGCAAAAAAAACAAAGGTTTTAATTTCATGCAGAGAAGCATTTATGGACGAAGACGAATATGTTAAAAAATGAAAATAATAAATTAATTGAACTAAACTGCTAAAATGGAACACATAATCAAACAGAGATGTCTATAAAGTTATCAAAATTGTCACGTGATCAAATAAAATTGCTAATAATTAACATAAAATATTACGTCACTGACATATATCTCATGAAGATTTCCTGAAGACATAGTTATTCACTCTGAATTTTTAATTCTGTTGAAGGGGGATTCTAATACCTACGTAAAATAAATATAAATATAATAAACAAAAAAAAAAAAAACAGATCTACAGCCCACCCTATCTCTGGAAAAAAGTAAACTGGCAACTCAACCGGACTCTGGGGCACTCCGATTCACATTTTTTCTCTTGCTAATCTACTCAGCTGACACTTAATTTGTTTATCTACATGTATGGTATTGATTTTTAAAAAAAAAGTACAAACAACATGGTCATGAACTTACATCACTCAGCTATTTCTATTCATTTTTCCTAAAAAGAGAGAGTCAGAGGGGTGAGTTGCCGGTTATCATTTAACCCCATGCAATACAAGCAGTGTTGCTATTCTAGCGATTTTCCGCTAGATCTAGAGTAGAATTGTGATCTGGAAGGAAAATTTTGAAAGTTTATATACCAATTTTCAAGAGCCATTTTTGAAAGTTTGTTTACTTATTTTAAGAGCCATTTTTGCGGGAAAATGAGCAGCTTTTTACTCTTGTGTTTATTAAGTCCAGTCTAGCTGTTTTTTTTTAAGTCGACTCTAGCGGTTTTGTGGAAATAACAATGGCAACACTGAACATAAATAACTACTGGTGCACTCTCGTCAATTAGAGAATCTGACTATATGCAAATTTTAGGATTCATTTGAAACCTTTAACTGATATGATATGCTACTAATGATGATATCTTATCGTTGTGATATGGTTCCAATAATATTACTTTGTGATGGTATGATATGGTAATTTGTACCAGCGTGATGTGGTAATATTAATGTACTTTATGCTGGTATAGCATGTCATGGTACTTTGTACTGGAATATAGTACTGTTAATGGTGTTTTGTGCTGAGTATATCATAGTACCTTGTCCTAGTATGTTATGGTACTGTTGATGGTATGGAATAATTCATTTGGAATTTAGATTAGTGATAGCATGGTTTATCATAGTATTTTGTACCAATAAGATATGATACCATCATTGGTACCAAATGCTAGTATGGTAATGCTATTGCCAATGGTATTTTCGGCTGGTACGATATGGTACTCTTAATGGTATATTGTGCAGGTATATAGGACTGGCAATGGTACTTGGTAGATCAAAATATTGGTACAATAAACTGTTGGTCACCCAGGAGCCATGGTGTGGAACAATCGTTTTACTGACAAATAAATGTAATTACTCTGTGATATGTGAAATGTAATAACTTTGATATCGCTTTATCTGATCGAAGGGAGAATACTCTCTGAACTTTTTTTTTTTTTCTTTTTCTTTCTTTCTTTCTTTCTTTCTTTCATTCTTTCATTCTTTCATTTTTTCTTTCTTTATTTATTTATTTATTTATTTATTTCCTCTTTCTTTCTTTCTTTCTTTCTTTGTTCTTTCTTTCTTTCTCTCTTTCTTTCTTTCTTTCTTTCTTTCTTTCTTTCTTTCTGTCTTTCTTTGTTTTTGTCTTTCTTTCTTTCTGCTTTCACTCTTTCTTTCTTTCTTTCTTTCTTTCTTTCTTTCTTTCTTTCTTTCTTTCTTTCTTTCTTTCTTTCTTTCTTTCTTTCTTTCTT